>NC_043970.1:47672146-47959001 GCF_902148855.1 Sphaeramia orbicularis | reverse complement strand
GTTTTCACACAATTTATCAGTAATACATGTTTCTGTGCGTCAAAAATTAAACGTGTGGTGTCCAGTTGAGTGGATATTTTTGCAACTTCATGAAAAATAGGTTTATAAGAATTTTTTTTTTCTTTTTTTTCTTTATTTATTTATTTATTTATTTATTTATTTGTTTGTTTGTTTGTTTTTTTATTTTTCAGAAGAAATTTTCAATCGCATTGTTGTTTTCATCCTAAAGAGGAATAAAAACACTCAGGAAAATTTTGATTAAGGTTCTCATAATTCGTGCATGAAAGGATTAAAGTCCAGCAGAAATTAATTGAGTCATTTTTGCATTCTATTGTGTAAAACGTATTAATTTTATACATATTAGGAAAGAGTATTCCATTCTGCTGGGTTCTAAAACCTGAAAGCTCTTTGGTCAGTTGTTCTCTTAATTCAAGGAGTAGACTAGAAGCACTCGGAGAGCGCAGACCTCCGCCAAGGCTGATCAGTGGCCCCCCCATGGGCCCCCCCACGACAAGGAGGTTATGTTTTTGCCAGGGTTTGTTTGTTTGTTTGTCTGTTTGTCTGTCCGTTAGTGTGCAACATAACTCAAAAAGTTATGGACAGATTTGGATGAAATTTTGTGGTCTGCGCCCCCCCCCCGTGGGCCCCCCCACTCCCGATCACCACCAAAATTTAATCATTTCTTCCTTATCCCATTTCCAACAAACCCTGAAAATTTCATCAAAATCTGTCCATAACTTATTGAGTTATGTTGCACACTAACGGACAGACAGACAAACAAACAAACAACCCTGGCAAAAACATAAGGTAAAAATAGCACTGTGCAGAATGAGGAAATAGATTAAATGAGGGTCATGTGAATCATTTTTCTTTAGAAAACTATTCATAATAGGGCATACAATTGAGCTGAAAGTAGAATGAAAGAAATTAATGATTTGAGACATATAATTAAAAAAAAAAAAGGGGTGAAACTGTCAAGGTCAAGGTTACTTTATTAATACCCATAGGTAGATTTGTTTTGCAGTCTAGGTGATTGCCTTGGCATTACAACAACACTTACATTGAACATGCAACAGGCACTTGATCACGCTTACAGACAGGACGAAAAGACAGGACAAAACAAAAAAAAAGCAAAAAAAATAGTGCTCAGTGTTCCACCATTCATCGGTATAGCAGCATGGATAAGCTAATAAAATAGATGATCAAATAAATAAAAACAAGATGCAATAAAACACAATAAAACCAGAGATAAAACAATAAAAACAATCCGGGATAAAAACCTGAGTAAGAACATACAAATAAATAAAAAATTGGAAGTCACATAATAATAAATAGAGCAAAAAAAAAAAAAAAGAAAAATGGAACAAAAACTAAATAGTTAGTAAGTGCAATGTCACTATTTCTTATTGAGTTCAGTGACGGTGACAGGAACAAAGCTATTTTTATAACGCTGTGTCCTGCACCTTGGGACTAAGAACCTCCGTCCAGAGGAAAGGAGTTGAAATTCCCCTCGTAAAGGATGGGAGTCGTTGTTAAGAACTGATGAAGCCTGAAGGAAGTCTGAATATAAATACTAGAAAAGCACTCGTAGAGTACAGACCTCCGCCAATCACCTCCAAAATTTAACCCTTTCATGCACAGTGGTCACTCCAGTGGACAGTTCTTCTCCAGCTGTTCTCTTATATATTCATGGATTTTGTTGTTTTAGTTCCATATCAGCCGACACAGTGGACACTTATGCATCATCCCATACACCAACATTCATACCATTACCGTAACTTTGCTGTTTTTTGATAAATCTGATCGACAGTAACATGTTGAGTGTAATCAATTGCTTGTTATTGTTAATAGGCTGTAATTAACCATTTTTCTCAAGCAATTTTTTTTTTTTTTTTTTTTTGCATATTATCTCCTTAAAGTTGTAATAACTAATATTAGAGTATGTTAAAGCGTATCAAAACACCAGATTAGCAGCATTAAAAAATAATTTCATAGTTTTCACTCAGTATATTAGTAAATACATGTTTCTTTGCTTCAAAAATTAAATGCATGGTGTCCAGCTGAGTGGATATTTTTGCAACTCCATGAAAAATAGGTTCATTAAATAAATTTTCAATCACATTTTTTTTTTTTTTCATGCTTAAAGAGGAATAAAAATCTCAAGAAAAAATATTTTGATTAAGGTCAAAAAACAGTATTCAAAATCTCTCTGAAGGGACATTTTAGAGACAATTTGACCCACATTTTTACTTTTAAATTCATTTTTGCTTTAGTTGGACCATAAGGTTATCCAAAACAAGGAGCTACTTTATATTGAAATCAATGTTGGAATGGCAATCAATTAAAGTTTGCTCTCTGATGGGATATTACTGTGTTTTGACCCATTAAGGTTCCGTAATTAATGCATGAAAGGGTTAATCATTTGTTCCTTGTGCCAGTATCAACATTTCCTGAAAATTTCATGAAAATCCGTCCACAACTTTTTGAGTTATCTTGCCAACCAAGCAAGCAACCAAACAACCAAGCAAGCAAGCATCCATCCATCCATCCATCTGTAACCGGTGGTGTCGGACTCTGCGTTGTGTTCTTTTTCTCTTAATGATGAGACCCGCACGTATATTCTTGGAGGCAGTCTCCGTTTATTATTCTGACAAAATGATAAAACATAACCTCCGGTCAGCATTCACCATGTAAAACACTCCTCTCCCACAGAAAACCGTAACAAAAGGGCACAAAATACATTGAATTATTAAAACAAAATACAACATACCTGACAAAATGATAAACATAACAACCTCCGGTCAGCATTCCCCATGTAAAACACTCCTGCACAAACCAAATAATAAGAAATATGTTTAAATACATTATAAGTCCTAATACAGCCTAAACTAGCTGGTTCATGTAAAAAAATTAAATTAACAAAGGTTAAACCAAAAGTTTCTATGAACTACACGGCTGCTTACCTCTCCCACAGAAAACCGGAACAAAAGGAGGAGGCAAAGGCCGAAAACTCAAGTGATAGTGCGCAGCGTTACACTGTAAACGGTTCGATGGGGAACAGACCAAAACAAAAAGTTCCACACACACTGATCCGAGGCCCCAATGTCAGGTACTAAACCAAAGAAATTAAATAAAATGAACCGATTTTGTGTAATTTTAACAATACACAATACAATTACATACCCACAGTGCTGCTAAATAATTGACCCTGTTACACATCCATCCATCCCCTAATTAGCGGACGTAATAAAACTCTCTTCCTTGGGCCCTTTATACATTTTTTTTTCTTCAGTATAGAAAGAACATGGTCTAATTTTCCAGAAAAATTAAAAATGAAAAATTTCCAACAACTGCCGTCATCAACTTTCAATATATTACACATTTTTTGTTTGTTTTCTTGACACATTTTCACACCAGAGACAGTTTTTTCTTGTGGATCAATAATATTTCTTAAACAAATGTCCTCCCCTTTCTAACTTTTCTCACATTAGCTATATACGTCAGTGTCCAGAGTCGCATTTATTTTTAGATGTTAGAGCAGGGGTCTCAAACATGTGGTCCGGGGCCAAATGTGGCCCCCAAAAGGTTCCAATCCGGCCCCTGGATGAATTTGCAAAGTGCCAAAATCTACAGTCAAGGTTGTGGAACTCATTTTAGTTCAGGTTCCACATACATACCAATATGATCCACAGTAAAATAACAGCATAATAACCTGTAGACAACAAATAATGACTCCATATTTTTTTCTCGGTTTGATGAGAAAAATATTACATTATGCCTATAAATAATGACAACTTCAAATTTTTGCCTTTATTAGTGCAAAATAACATTAAATTATGAAAATATTTACATTTACAAACTATCCGAAACAATAAAATGTGAATAACCTGAACAAATAGGAACCCTGAAATGTCTAAAGAAAATTAAGCACAATTTTAACAATTTTCTATCTGTTCCTCAGTGTTTAGTGTCTTTGTAGATCTGATCCATAATGCACATGTAAAAATGATAAGTTGAGGAATAATATTGTTAAAATTGCACATATTTTTCTCAAGAAATTTCAGTTTTTTCAAGTTATTCACATGTTTTTTGTTTGGATACTTTATAAAAGTAAGAATTTTCATAATTTTGGGGTTTTTGCACTAAAACACAGACAAAATTTTGGAGTTGTCATTATTTATAGATTATTATGCTATTATTTTACTGGCCCGGCCCACTTGAGATCAAATCGGGCTGAATGTGGCCCCTGAAAGAAAATGAGTTTGAGACCCCTGTGTTAGAGCGTCTTTAAATGTAGTGTTTCACTCTGTGTGCATTAATATATTACTGTAAAACCATGTATAACCCATAAGATTCAAGCATCCAAATTTGAATATAGTTTTTTGAATGAATGCTTGTTTTGAACACGCTAATTTAAATCGTTATGTTACAAAAGAACAATATTTATCATGTAGTCTACATGATCCGTAAATTAAATATAGGAAAACACCAGATTTTTCACTGAAAAGCCTCTAATTTATTATAAATTGTGATCAGTCAATTAAGAAAAGTTCAATATAGAGAAAAAAACTATTTTGGAACTGCCATGAAAGTAGCACTGGGTCTTTATGGATTAATAAACATCTACATAATCAGAACATTAAATATCATAAATATTTAATACAATGTAAAAAAAAATAAATAAATAAAATTTAAAAAATCTGTAATTTAACAGAATTTTTACTGTTTATTTTACAGATTTTCCTGTAGTTTTAAGATACAGGAAAATATCAATGAAATGACAAAAATAGACTGTGATTTTACATGTCAGATGTAAAATAACATGAAAAAAATACTGTGAATAACCATAAAATTTCCATTTTTTTAATTTTTTTTTCTTTTTCACAGAAAATACAGTTAAAAATGCATTTGCAGATGTATCGTAATTTCACAAATATTTCTTTTCTGTTTGTTAGATTAAACTGTTAATTTAAAGTTTAATACTGTAAAAAATAAATAAATAAATAAAACGAGATAAAATTACTGACAATTAACCATAAATGAAGTATTTGTTCTGTAAGTTTAACAAGACTTGTTTGTTAATTCACAAATATCTTGTGTAATTTCACAACAAAAATGTTGAATAACTGTATTTTTGTGAATGTATAACATGTATAAGCATATAAACTGTCCAAATACAGTTTTTATCAGTGGATTGCACAACTTAGTCTCATTGAAAATTATATATATATATATATATATATATAGGTAATTTGATTGTTTTAATACATGTAAATATTCTTTATTAAACATTACAAAGTCCAAAAAAATATGCAAAATCTCATGTAAAGTTAGGGCAAAAAAACTGTATTTTAATTATGGAAAACTACCGTATTTCCGTTATTTAACAGTATTTTTTTGGCACCCCAGCTGTCGGAATATTACCGTTTTTTTTTGTTTGTTTGTTTGTTTTTTGTTGTTTTTACAGTGTACATAATCAATTAAATGTAGGAAAATACCTGATTCTCACTTAAAAATGCAAAATACATAACATGATATTAGAGTACATGCTGATAAAACACTTAAAGATTAAAATAGAGAAAAGGCATTTTTATGGGTTAAATAATATTTTTCTGCAGGGCGAAGGGGAACATTTTTAACAGGCACAGGTCGCAGTTTTTGGGTCATTTAATTGTAATTTCCTTCTCTAACAGTGAATCCATTTCTCTTCTCTCAAATATTTTCCAGAGACAACCATGAAGTTGTCTTCCGAGCGCTCTAGGGGTAAATGTTGTTTTCCAGGGATTTGTTTACCCCAGGTTTCTGGTAGACTACAAAGCAGCAGCAGGTCACATCAGGCAGGTAATAATTTGATCAGCTGCAGCCTGAAGCAGCTGTTCCACAGGATGTTTTCCCCAGCGGCAGAAAGCAGCTCCCTCCTATCACTGAGGAGGAGGAGGATTATACAGAGAACATCAAACGCACCGGGAGATTCACGCGTGTTTGAGCACGTACCTGTGTTTTTTCCCGTTCACACTGTAATGCCAGAGTTTTTAAAGTCTTCCATTCTGCAGAAGTTTTTGTAAATGAAGTAAGAAGAAGAAGAAGAAGTTTCAAACACGCTGTTGTTTTCCATTGGGTTTTAATTTCCATTAGAGCCCGACCGATATGGGATTTTTGGGGCCGATACTGATATTGGGAAAAATGAAGGAAGGTCCGCACAACCTGTGAGCTCCCAAACCATTTATTTTGTTTTGTGATGTTTCGGCTGAGGCCCTTCATCAGACTGAGGACAGACAGACTTACACAGATGTTTATATGCAGCATCTAATCACAACACATGACCAGCGATATATGTAATTTTGGAATAACAGAAAAGTCTTTTAAAACTTTTCAAACATTGATCAACTAGAAGCACTCGGACAGCGCAGACCTCCGCCAAGGCTGATCAGTGGGCCCCCCCGTGGGCCCCCCACCCCCGATCACCCCCAAAAGTTAATCATTTCTTCCGTATCCCATTTCCAACAAACCCTGAAATTTCATCAAAATCTGTCCATAACTTTTTGAGTTATGTTGCACACTAACGGACAGACAAACAAACAAACAGACAACAACAGACAGACAAACAAACCCTGGCAAAAACATAACCTCCTTGGCAGAGGTAATTATAAATGATCAAGAGTCAAACATTCCAAGTGTCTACAAATACAAAATACACAGTGTTTTATATGCAGTGTCCGACCACAATAGCACGTGACATGCAATATACGTCATCTTACAAGAGCAGAAAATAACTTATTAAACCTTATCATACATACAATCAATCACAAATTGTCAAATGTTTCGAATGTCTACAAATACACAGAATTATTAGTGATCAAACTGCTTTGCACTCATATTTATAAACAGATATTGATCAAATTTCTACAGGTCCATGTAGTTATACTGTCCATCTGAATGTGGTGACAAATGCCACAGCATGTGTGCACAGTTCTTATTGACAAAAATACAAGAACAGATTACAAAAATGGATTTACAAAAGCAAACAAAAAAACTATATTGGGCAACGTTGAGACATCCGAATAGTTTTTTTTCTTTTTTTTTTCTTCTTTTGTTTTTGCTTTTGTAAATCCATTTTTAATATAATTTGTATTGTATATTGCATGTCATATGCTATTGTGGCCGGACACTGCATATAAAATACCTGTCTATTTTGCATTTGTGGACACTTGGAATGTTTGACTCTTGATCATTTAGAATTGATCATATGTTTGAAAAGTTACGGTACGGGAAGAAAGAAAACCCCTCAAAATGTCTTTAATACATTTATGAATTTTTGAAAATTTATCCCCCAATTTTTGGACACAATAGAATGTAGAAAAACAGGAATATAATTCTACTGCTATAAATCAAATAGAAAATAAAATAAATTAATATATTACTAAATGTATTTTAAACATTAGTATTGCACTTTTCCCTGAAAGGTAGTTTTGAACAAACAACAAAAATCATTCTGTATAAAAATACCAAAAAATTCCACATGAAGTGCAACATTAACAGAGGACAAACTGGTATTATGTTTAAACAAACTGAAGAGAAACACTGACAACAACAAAAAGTAACCAATTATTATTTTAGGGCAGAGAACAAACTGTTTAGGACACTTTGTGTACGTGCGCGCGTGCGTGCAGGGTGCAATTTGTCGGGGGGATTTTTTTTTTGTTTTTTGGGTCGGAGCTGGGGGGTCCATAACTAATGTAACTAACGCCGGTGTGAAACGAAAGTGAAACTTTATATAATTTCAATGTCCGACTCCAAGTTCTATTCCTCTGTTATACAGAAGGAGAGAGGGAGGGGGAGAGAGAGGGAGGGAGAGAGAGACAGGGAAAAAGAGAGAGGGAGGGAGAGCGGGGGGGTAAAAAACTGTATTTTAATGAGAGAGAGAGACAGATTGACTGACTTTCTTCAACAGGGCCATGAGAGAGAGAGAGAGAGAGAGACATGATGGTGGAGGGTCTTCAGTCTCTTCCCTGCAGGTTTTATTTGTTTGGGTTTTTTTTGTTTTTTTTATCACCTTATACAGTCTACTCTCGTTATACCGCCAACTTCCGTTCACGGCCAAATTGGCGGTATAGCGAAAATGGCGTTACAACGGGTTTTGTCCATAATGTGCATGTCTTTACTATATGATGTCTATGCTGCCTCCGTTAACCCGTTCTAATTGCGTTTCTAAATAAATCTTGATTCTGTTATGTTGTAAGGGATCATTTAAAGTGGGGAAACATTTGAAGCATTATTATACCGTGTCGGGAAATGACACCCCCATCTTGAGGCTTTGGCTTAATCCCACGTCCTCTTCCCGACATCCTGACCTACTGAGTGTTCTGCGATAAATGAACGGTGGCCGTTCCGTAGACCTACTCGTAGCTTGTCGCGATCAGCGTCTGGCGCGTTTGTTTCAGTGCATTGTTAAAATTTATGTGTACTCGATGGCAATCACGCCGGCGGTATAACGGTCGGGAAATCAATGGTATAAGTGTTGTTTGTGCATGGAACTGGGCTGGCGGATGGCGATAGGCGGAAATGGCGGTAGCTAATGGAATAATGCATTGGGGATTTTTGTGCAATGGTTTTGGTCGGCGGTGAGCGAAAATGGCGGTATAATGGCGGGCGGTTTAACGATAGTATACTGTATCAGCTGCTATTTCGTAGTTTGGGTCAATGTGCGTGTCTTTCAATATGTCCGTGCTGAACTTGCATGGATATAAAGTTTCGCATCAAGTAACGTCTTTCATTCCTTTTTCTTTTTTTTTTAATTTTCTTTACGTGTACTGTCACAGGCCTAATTATTAGCAACTCCAACTTGTTATGCAGTCATTTTGCATGTAGACCAGTGGTATTTTTTTCACAGTGTAGTATTGTATGGAAGTTGAGGAATCATAAGAATATCATTTCAAGTGAACTTTTAGAGAGAAGCTCCTCCGAACCGACAACACACAAATCCCAGTTCGTGCAGCACACTCGGCTGCTTCTGCTTGTTTACTTTCCCACCATGCCCCTCGCTCCATTCAGACTGGTGCTGGAGGTGGTGGGGAGTCTTTGATTTTCACACTGAATTCATGGGTGAGTGAACATTCATGAGCGAAGGGGAGGTGCGCCATAGTGGGGGATCAATCAAAAGCAGCCAAGTAAAACAAAGTGTCCCCCTGCCGCAGTGGCGCTGAGGTGATTGAACCTGACATGTTTTACTATAAGTCACAGCGCTCTGCTCAGCACTTCACTACCAATTAGGAACTCTCATCTTTTCAGTCTCGGACGCAAAAGGACACATTTTCTCTGGAATGAAACCCGAATCTCGCCAGAACTGGCTCCGTTCCCTCAGGCCTGACACTTCAGATTCTAATATCAGGTTGTTATCCAGCCGTGACCTTGACGTTCCTCCTCACTTTTTAGCTTTCGGTTTCCAGACCTGGGATTCAGTGTTTCATGGATGGACTGTAAGCCAGAGTTTTATTGTTCTTTCACATTATTCAGTCCAAGGAGTTTGTTTACACTTTTCTTGGCATTGTTGCAGCACAATTTATGATTTTGCTTCAGTTTTTCTGGGCAAAAAAGTGGCACATTGTAATGTCTTTATGTATGAAATTGCGAAATTAACCCATAAAAACCCAGTGCTACTTTTGTGGCGGTTCCAAAACATTTTTTTCTCTGTATTTAACTTTTCTGAAGTGCTTTAATTATACTTTATTTTTACTTTATTTATACACTGAACAAAAATATAAATGCCACACTTTTGTTTTTGCTCCCATTTTTCATGAGCTGAACTCAAAGATCTAAAACTTTTTCTGTGTACACACAAGGTTTATTTCTCTCAAATATTGTTCACAAATCTGTCTAAATTTGTGTTAGTGAACACTTCTTCTTTGCTGAGATAATCCATCCACCTCACAGGTGTGGCGTATCAAGATGCTGATTAGACAGCAGGATTTTTGCACAGGTGTGCCTTAGGCTGGCCACAATAAAAGGCCACTCTAAAATGTGCAGTTTTATCACACAGCACAATACGACAGATGTCACAAGTTTTGAGGGAATATGAAATCGGCATGCTGACTTCAGGAATCTCCAGCAGAGCTTTTGCCTGTGAATTGAATGTTTATTTCTCTACCAGAAGCCATCTCCAAAGTGTTTCAGAAATTCATGAAGAAGACTGTGTGAGGAAAATGGTGGTCACACCAAATACTGACTGGTTTTCTGACCCCCCTGGACCACCCACTACAGTAAAAGTGCACATTTTAGAGTGGCCTTTTATTGTGGCCAGCCTAAGTCACACCTGTGCAATAATCCTGCTGTCTAATCAGCATCTTGATATGCCACACCTGTGAGGTGGATGGATTATCTCAGCAAAGGACAAAGGAGAAGTGCTCACTGACACAGATTTAGACAATTTATGAACAATATTTGAGAGAAATGGGCCTTTTGTGTTCGTAGAAAAAGTTTTAGATTGTTAAGTTCAGCTCATGAAAAATGGGAGCAAAAACAAAAGTGTGGTATTTATATTTTTTCAGTGTACTTTAACTATTATTCAAAAAAGAGCAATAAGGATCATTCATAGAGCCCGACCTACTAATCGACCAGCAGATTAATTGGGCCGATTATAGCTTATCACTGATTAATCAACATCGGCCAATATGTAGCCGATTTATAAATTTTTTTGCTGCGGATATTCTGTCGCTCACTGCTCCTGTGAGTGTGTGTGTGTGTGTGTGTGTGTGTGTGTGTGTGTGGTGTGTGTGTGTGTGAGAGAGAGAATTAGAGGAACAGTAAAGCCTGTCAGTTTCACTTTCACTTCTGCTTGGACAATCACGCTATCACCCCCCACACACACACACAATCACAGAATCACGAACCGATACCCCCCCTCCGTTCCGACAAGGATGAACTGCTAATCCCCACCCACCCACCCCCGTCTGAAAATCAAAATAATTTTTTTTAAATACACACTGGAAAAAATCTAAATCTTACCAAGTGGATTTTTCTCATTTTTTGTCAAAATATCTCATCACACTTAAAATAACATATAGGTGACATAATCACCTAAAGAGTAACTTTCCAGTGAGATTTAAGACCTTAATTTAGACAGCAGATCTTGAAAATCTTATTTCAAGAAATCTTATCAAGATGATTTTCACTTGTTCCACTGGTAAATCTTTTTGCTTAATTCAAGATTTTTTTGTTTGCATAATTCAAGCAAAAAAAAAAAAAATCTGCTAATTATTACCAAAAACAGTCACTTGCCCGATAAAAGCTTAATATTACCACAAATAAACAATCCACATTTTAAATTAATAACAAACCACACTACTTTTGAATCAGCTGAAGATTCCATTTTGTGCTTTTAAAGACAAAGCAAACATCAGCTAAGGCTAGAGGTAGATTTTACCACAGTTTTGACCTTTTATTGACCTACGAATGAAAAGTTAATGAGAACATTTTCTCCCTACTTGTCTGCACTTTCCAGTTTCTCCAGTTTCTTCACCACCTCCTGTTTAAATCAACAGCATGTTTCAACCACAGGTCCTATTAAAGCAGTTCACCAGGTCCAGGTCAAACATAAACCCAAATTAAAAACCGAACCGATGTTTAGTGTGTTCTCTCACTGGAGGTTTTCATCCATGTGGAGTCTTCAGACCATCAGGGGTGATTCATAAGCTCCCACTGAACTCATTAACATCCACAGTGGGAGCTACTTTCTGAAGAATATCTGATCATGTGCTCACAAATCTCTGCTTCAATGCAATTAAATGGAAAAATGAAAATTAGTGTTGAACATGTTAATGGTGGTCATGGCTAAAGATCAACCATCGGTCATTTTCCCATCTTATGGACCCACCCACACTTCTATTTTAAAAGTTCACTGTGTAATAATAGGGGGGGTTAGGAGGATCTAATTTCTGGAATATAATATCTATAATTAGGGTATAATTATTAAAAGTTAGATTTTTTTTTCAGAATGCACTACTGTACTACTCATAACAACAACAAAACCAAAGTGACTGTCATTTCATAACACTCCATATTCTGATGAAAAATCGTATTCACAAAAGTAAAAGCATTTTTGTCGTTCAGGTTCTAACATTACTTCATTAACCCTTTCATGCATAGTGGTCACTACAGTGGACAGCTGTTCTCTTGTAAATTCATGGATTTTGTTGTTTTAGTTCCTATTGGTAATGTTTGTAGTGTTGACACTGGTTGTATTATGTGATGACTGAATAAAGAATTTTATCATCATCATCATCATCATCATCATCATCTCAGCCAACACAGTGGATGCACACACTGCAAAAATCTAAATCTGACCAAGTGTATTTTTCTCATTTCTAGTCCAAATATCTCATCACACTTAACCCTTTCATGCATAGTGGTCACTAAAGTGGACAACTATTCTCCAGCTGTTCTCTTGTATACTGAACAACAAAAGAAACCCGAGTATGTTTCGGTATTGGTTTATATGGGAGTTTTATTATGAATATTGGTTTCATATGAGATATTTATATCCAGCTGTGAAATTTCCAGTGGGTCTCTCTTGCTGTCCTTGTAGCACTGAGTTGACGGTCACGGAGATGGGCCAAGCGAATATGGCGATCCGGATTACGGGGGGTCACATGTGGTCTTCCGGATCTTGGTCCGTCCCGAGTGGTCCCTGTGTCACGGAATCGTGTCCTCAGCCTACTGATGGTGGACTCGTGCACTTGCAGACATCTGGCAATGTTGCGAGCCGTTAAACCAGCATCAAGCATACCAATGGCGCGTTCTCTCAGATTATCGTTAAGGCGAGGCATCGTGGTATGCAGTAACTTTTGAATCTTACCATTTCGTTTTATAGCCCCCGGATAAACAAAGGGAATTGCCACTCCCATTTGTTGCTCCCACTACCATGTCACTCAAAACGTACCGCACCTCCGATACTTTGTACATGTGCTCAACACCACTCGTGGTCGTGTTTACCTGCAAACACACGCTCCAATGGTTACAACTCACTTATTTTAATGTGTATCTCAGTTGACAACTCAACAGGACAGCTGAACTCTTGCGTAAATTAACGACCAAAACTTGCATTTCTTTTGTTGCTCAGTATATATTCATGGGTTTAGTTGTTTTCGTTCCATATCAACCAACACAGTGGATCCTCATGCATCATCTACACTGACATTCAGACCATTACTGTAACTTTGCTGTTCTTGATAAACCTTATCTGCACTAACATGTTTGAGAGTAAATCAACTGCCAATTAATAATAATAATAATAATAATAATAATAATAATAATAATAATAACTTTATTTATATCGCACCTTTAGAAACTGAGTTTACAAAGTGCTTTGACAGACAAAGCAGAAGGGCACAACAGCAGGATACAAGATGCAAGTAAAGTCACTAAAATAGAAAACACAATAAAAGAGATGTACAGCAAACTCATAAACATAACACTTTGAATAAATTGAGTGAATCGGAGTAGAGAGGGCAGAGATAACGTAACATGATGTTGTCAAATCAATACAAAAATGAAGGAGTGAGATAAAACATCATGTCTGAGAATATAAATTAATAACCAAACAGGGTAAAATTAAATATTCAACATTAAAAAGGGACAATATCATATAAAGTCTTATAATTGTTAGAAGACAAATTATAGTTTTCTCAAACAATTTCTTTTATTTTTGCATATTATCTCCATGAAGTGAGTAAAACTAGTATTTGAGTAGGATAAAATGTGAGAAAACATCAGATTAGCTGCATTAAAATGTTTTTATTTCATAGTTTTCACACAGTGTATCACTCTATGATGATGGGTTTTAAATATGTGTCTTCGCCTCAAAAATTAAACGTATGCCGTCCAGCCTAGTGTACATTTTTGTAACTCCATGAAAAATAGGTTCATAAAAAATTCAGTCGCACTGTTTTTTTCATACCTAAAGTGGAATAAAAACACTCAGGAAAAAAATCTTGATTAAGGTTCTCATAATTCATGCATGAAAGGGTTAAAATCAGACAGAATCACCTAAAGAGGAACTTTTCAGTCAGATATAAGAACTGATTTTTAGACAATAGATCTGGAAAATCTTATTTCAAGAAATCTTACCAAGATAATTCTCACTTGTTCCATTGGCACATTTTTTTTTGCTTGAATTACCAAAAAAAATTTTTACTCTTTAGGTGATTACGTCTTATTTTAACTGTAATGAGATATTTTGACAAGAAATGAGAAAAATACACTTGGTAAGATTTAGATTTTTACAGTGCATGCACCATCCCATACACTGCAATCCATACAGTTAGTGTAACTTTACTGTTCTTGATAAACCTGATCTGCACTAACATGTCTGAGTGCAAATCAATTGCTTGTTATTGTTATTAAACTGTAATTAACTTTTTTTTTTTTCATATTATCTCCATGAAGTGAGTAATGACTAGTATTAGTATATGTTAAAATGTGAGAAAACATCAGATTAACTGCATTAAAAATGTTTTTATTTCATAGTTTTTCACAGTTTATTAGTAGATACGTTTCTTTGCTTCAAAAATTTAATCCATGGTGTCCAGCTGAGTGGACATTTTTGCAATTCCATGAAAAATGGGTTCATAAAAACAATTTTAATCATATTGTTTTTTTAATGCCTCGAGGAATAAAAATACTCAGGAAAAAAATCTTGATTAAGGCTCTATAATTCATGCACGAAAGGGTTAAACTCAAGTATCAAATATGATACGTTTGGGTTATAGGGTTAAAATCGGGAAATGCTGTCTCTTTCAAACACAGGGTATTTGAAATTGATCAGAATCTATGAGACAAAATACATTTGGTATCATTTTTGTCTCATTTGCAGACAAGTAAAAAGAGTAATAGAATAAATAGCAGAACATAAAGGAGAAATCTCCACATAGTTAAACTGACCTCTCACCAACAAGCTTAATTGCAGCCTTGAACAGGTTTAGAAGTATCTATACAACTGCAAAAAATGATAAATGGAATCTTCAGATGCTTTTTTTTTAATCCAACTAATTAAACTAAATACATTTTATTACCTATTACATCTGACTGAGAGAAGCAGGAAATGATCACAACTACTGCAACAAAGAAAATCATGGTTATTATTATTGTTCATATTTACAGTCTTGTTGCTATATTATTAATTTCATGGCTAATATTTAATCAGTTGAGTAGTACAAATATGGACCAGTAGAAGCATGAAGTACCAGAAAATGAAAACTGAGGTCATATACAAATATTCTGCAGTGCCATGTACATCTATAAAGATATTCACCAGTATGTATTTTCTAATTATTATCTAAATGCGTTCAGTCATGTTTAACCCTGTAAAGCCTGAACCATTAAATCACTGACAGAAAATTCCACTTCTTTGAAAGTGGAGCCTTTATTGGTTCCTCTGAACAACCAATTGTTTTATTTTTTATTTATTTATTTTAAATATCAATTTCCATGTATGAGTTTAAATTTTGTATCATTTGATACATTGGGTCTCAACGCTCAAATATTATTATTTTTGAACAAACAAAAACTAATATAACACAAACATGTCTAATAAATTGGTAATTCCTTTTCAAAATTGGTAAAGTTCTGCCTCCTTCCTCATTAACCTCTTAAGACCCAGCTATGGGTTTTCTGTCCACATTTGTGGACAAGAGTCTCACAATTTATACAACAAAAAGAAAAGAAAACTGTCCACCACAAAGGACATTCCATGAAAAATTTAAAAACTGCATCTGAAAAAACTGTTGCATCATGATGTTTCTAATATAGGCACATATTTAACTAGAAGCACTCGGAGAGCGCAGACTTCTGCCAAGGCTGATCAGTGCCCCCCCCCCCACCCCCCCCCCGTGGACCCCCCCACCCTGATCACCACCAAAATTTAATCAATTCTTCCTTATCCCCATTTCCAACAAACCCTGAAAATTTCATCCAAATCTGTCCATAACTTTTGAGTTATGTTGCACACTAACAATCAGTGCCGCCCCCCCCCCGTGGCCCCCCCCACCCCCGATCACCACCAAAATTTATCATTTCTTCTTCCTCATCCCCATTTCCAACAAACCCTGAAAATTTCATCCAAATCTGTCCATAACTTTTGAGTTATGTTGCACACTAACGGACAGACAAACAAACAAACAAACAGACAGACAGACAGACAGACAGACAAACAAACCCTGGCAAAAACATAACCTCCTTGGCGGAGGTAATAAAAAAAACAAACAAAAAAAAAGCTTGTACTTTGCTGACATTTTCTGGGTCTCAGGAGGTTAATGACAGTCTTGTAGTGTCACTGAAAGGCCTCTGGTGAACGAATCCTCCCCCTGGTGGATTAACTGTGTATTGCATGTATCTAATGGTATACATCAGGCTTTTTCAAGAAAAAAATATCACGCTGATCATGTAGAGGGCTTCAAAACTAATGTATCAGATATGATACATGTGGCGTTTAAGTGTTTGTAAAGTAATGTACAGCATTTGTCTATTTGTCTCAAACTTTGAAATAACAAAATAAAAAAGAACTAAACAAAACAATAAAATCAGAATTCAATACATATGCACCCATCAATGGCCAATAATCACAGAAAAAGTAACACAATCCAATAAAATTAACATAAATGTACATATGAATCAACTCCTAAACAGTTCCTATTTTTCAGTGTCGATTCATAACCCAATAGTTTTTCCCTTCATTGCTAGTTATACCATTAAATTAGAGAACAAGGAATAACTATGTCATAACACAGGGTTAAAATAAGAAACTGGTGTCAAAAGGCTGCCCAGGAATAACGGAGTGAAGAAATTACCAAATTGTTTGTCTCAAACACCACAATGAAAAACTAGTCTAGTAATATTTAACCTCCTATGACCCAGGAGATGTCAGCAAAGAACAAGCTTTTTTGTCTTTTTTTGTTTTTTATTAATTAAGTGCCGATATTGGAACACATCATGATGCAACAGTTTTTTCAGAATGCAGTGTTTTAAAATTTTTATGGAATTTCCTTTGTGGAAGGCAGTTTTTCTTTTCTTTTCTTTTTTTTTTTTTGTATAAAGTTGTGAAACTCTTGTCCATAAATGTGGACAGTGGGTCTTAGGTTAACCCAGGCTTGCATGTTCAGTTTATCGTTTTAACTGTTCAGTGTGTAATATTTAGCGACATCTAGCGACAAGGTTGCAGATTTCAACCAACAGGCAAAATATGTGTATGTTTTCTCAGTTTTGACTCCATCAAAGTTGAAATGTTCCCTCTATAAGCAAAGACATTTTATTCTAAGGAGAAGAGGAAACACGGCAATTCTCATTTTTATGAAATTGTACACAAATTAAAACATAATTATGAATACTCCATTTACTCATTACTCCAAACTGCCTAAATCTTACAAACTGGTCATTCTTAATAGTGTTCTGCAATATTAAAAAGTCCAGAAAGACCCATTTCTGAGAATATGTGGTAATTTGTATTTATTTATTTATTTAGTTACATGACAGTGTGTATTGGCATTAGTTGCAAAGAACAAAGATGCATGCACCCAGATTTAGCAGAAAAGCTAATTTCCATCTGTTGTCCTGGACATAACGACCAACATAATAAACATCACATAGATTACGAAGAACTAATAACTGGAAGGAAAACCGTAAAACATGACAGATATAAGAAAGCTTGCTCCCGGCTGAAAGGTTCCAGCTAAATACATGAAAGGGGCTGTAAATTCGAAAAGTACAATAACATTTGCTAGAATAAGAATAAAATCTAAAAGGAGAGAAGAGAGAGAGGAGAAAAAAAAGAAGAGAAATAAATACATAGTGCTCTGATGGCAACTGGTATCCATGGCAACAAGCATGGATGGGTCCCATGTCAGCAGGAGACTAAAGTTTTTCATTATTTAGTCAATTGCAGACATTTAATCACACAGGTAGTTCTGTATGTAATGACAGACTACACCACGCTGTTTCTGCCACTATTGAAAAGCCAAGTCAAAGCTGTAGTTACAGTAGAACATAAGGACAGGATGGAAGTGTGACTCATTTCCTCACAGATGTCTAATAGAGTCTCAAGAGATAGAAGAAAAAAGATTGATGTTGAGTAATGACGGTTGATTCTGTGCAAGAATAAAAGGCCTTCATACTGTATGTACGTCAATATCCTGGATATTTTTTTGTTTTCTTTTGTATTAGATCACTGGTTGATAGGACATGAGGTATTGTAAAGGCACTGTGTTGGCATCGTCTTCATCGTTGTCGTCATCGGGGTCATCATCTTCTTCATTGCCATTGTCATCTTTGTCATCGTGATGGTTGTCTTTGTCGCCGTCATCGTCGTCTCCGTTGTCGTCGTTGTCTTCGTTGTCGTCGTTGTCTTCGTCGTCGTTGTCTTCGTCGTCGTTGTCTTCGTCGGTATCGTCTTCATCATCTTTGTTGTCTTTGTCATCTTCGTCTTCATCATCGTTGTCTTTGTCTGTCGTCTTCGTCATCATTGTCTTTGTCATCGTTGTCTTCGTCATTGTTGTCTTCATCATTGTGTTCTTCATCATCGTCGTCTTCGTCATCGTCGTCGTCCTCGGTCTTCGTCGTCTTTGTCATCTTCGTCGTCGTCGTCTTTGTCATTGTTGCATTGTTGTCATCGTCATCGTCGTCTCCGTCATCGTCGTCTCCGTCATCGTCGTCTTCGTCGTTGTCTTCGTCGTTGTTCTTCGTCGTTGTTCATCTTCATCATCTTTGTTTTCCTTTGTCATCTATCGTCTTCATCATCGTTGTCTTTGTCATTGTCGTCTTTGTCATCATCATCTTCGTCATCGTTGTCTTCGTCATTGTTGTCTTCATCATCGTCGTCTCGTCATCGTGTCATTGTTGCATTGTTGTCATCGTCGTCTTCGTCGTCATCGTCATCTTCGTCGTCATCGTCGGTCTTCGTCATCGTCGTCTTCGTCATCGTCGTCTTCATCATCGTCGTCTTCATCATCGGTCATCTTTGTCCATCGTCGTCTTCGTTCATCTTTGTCTCTTTGTCATGTTGTCATTGTCGTCTGCTGTCATTGTCGTCTGCTTCATCGTCGTCTGCGTCATCGTCATCTTCGTCATCATCATCTTCGTCGTCTTTGTCATTGTTGTCATCGTCATTTTTGTCATTGTTGTCTTTGTCATTGTCGTCTTCGTCATCGTTGTGTTCATCATCGTCGTCATCATCATCACCGTCGTCTTTGTCATCGTCGTCTTCCATCATCGTCATCATCATCATACGTCTTTGTAGTAATTTCTTTAACATCTTCAATGAAACTTTGTTGTCAACATCTTCATTCTTGGCATCTCCTGGGTCATCATCATCTTTGTCATCTTTGTCACCATCGTCGTTGTCATCATCGTCTTAGTCATCATTGTCACTCGTCATCGTCGTCTTCGTCATCATCATCTTTGTCATCGTCGCCTTCGTCGTCATCATCGTCTTCGTCGTCATCGTCGCCTTCGTCATCGTCCGCCTTCGTCATCGTTGCTTTCGTCATCATAGTCATCGTCATCATCGTCTTTATTGGTAATTTCTTTAAACATCTTCTCCAACGAAACTTTGTTGTCGACATGTTCATTGTTGACATCACCGGGGTCATCGATATCTGTTGTTATCTTCATCATCGTCATCTTTGTTATCGTCTTCATCATCATCTTCTTCGTCATCATTTTCTTTGTCGTTGTCTTATTAACATTCATTCATTTTCTGAACCCACTTTATCCTCACTAGGGTCACAGGGGTCACTTGGAGCCTATCCCAGCTACATGGGGGCGAAGACGGGGGGTACACCCTGGACAAGTCGCCAGTTTCATCGCATCGTCTTTATTAACAATTTCTTCAATATCTTCAATTAAACTACTGGTTGGATTCATTTCAAATTTTAGATGTAGCTTCATTGGGACAATGTCCTACAAAGTTTGCTCACAGTTTTGAGAAATTTAGATTTTTGGATTTTGACAAAGTTATGAAATTGGCCTTAACTTCTAATGGTCCATATTTTCATTGCCTATAACATGTAAATGGTTCCAGATATCAATATAATCACTGTTGAGCACTGATAGAAGTCATGTATGGACTTTCATGTAATTAGTTGAGTTCTTCTCCAGTGAAAGTACCACCCACTTCTATTGGGAGACTGATCTCCTGCATCAAGACCACAGGACTCTAACATAAAGACAGAACCAGACCACCTTGCATATTCAAGTTGTTACTGATTCTTGATAGAACATGCCAGTGAGCTGCAGGGCCGTTGGTAGTATTTTTTTTTTTTTTTTTTTTTTTTTTTACATGTATACATCTTATCCTTGTTTCTGACCGTCACAGATCACAGAGCAGGCGCTAAATGATGTAACACAAAAATTGGCATCAAAAGCATCTTCTCCACTGGAGCGACAAAGACACACAGCTTTGTCCTTCACTAATGAACAAATTAAATATACTTAGCAGATTAGATGGAAAAGCATCGGAAAACCTGATTGTTTCAGGGTCTATAGTATAAACAACTTACTGGACGTTGGTTTTCTACCATGAACAGTGAAACAGGTCAGGTCATGGGTACAAAACACTACAGAAACATTACAATGTGCAATAAAATTAAAACCAGTAACTGAACTCCATCATGATGACCCATGACTGCCGTTTCTTCAGCATCCTCCTTCTCCAATGAGACGACAGTGACAGAATATCAACTACAAAACAAGTTTACCTGATGATTCATCTCCCATTGCTAATGAATACTGAAGAAAAAATCCACAACACAATGTGGGCATTTCACAGTGCTACATGTGCTAAACCTGTTCCTGTTTTCTATAACCATTAGTAACGTTAAAGATAGCAGCAGCGACTGAAATGTCAGATTAAATGACCACATTATGGTAACATCACAGGTACCTATGCAAGCAGCTGCAGTAATAAGTAACCAGGATACTAATATTTATCATTTATAGAGAGTTGTAAGAATCCAGATTGTGTTCCATGTAGGGATGAGAACTGAAAACCGGATCCCAGTAGCTCAGTTCCTTGGAATCGTTCTGCCTGCCTGCTTAATGATTCTGCTTATCGATTCCACCTTCGTTTGCACATGGGCGACGACGTCACACATACGTTGCATTGTTTTGGTCAGAACGTAGCCAACATGGTGTTGAAGCTGAAACGGTCCAAAAAGACGACACCAGCTTTCATTTCTTCTAAAGGGTGGAATCCCTCCAATATGTTCAAACATTTGTCCATAGCATGTACAGGAATGTCATGTATTTGATACGATACTTAGCAGCGCTTGTGAATCTAGTGTGCAGGACATCATCCAGGCCCAGTTCCAGTTCCAGTGTGGATAACAAACGTCGTACCCCCTCAAATACAAGTTTCCGAAGGTAGGGGAAAGGAGATGAGGAGCACAACAACGTGAGACGGGGTGAGTCGAACTGGTTCCACGTAGTGGAAATGCGGCAACAGAGGAATGAGACTCGATAAGGAATCGGATCGATAAGCAAAATTGATAATGGAATCGGAATCGTTAAATTCTTATCAATTCCCCATCCCTAGTTCCATGTAGACACTGTATCCTGAATATGATCAACACCAGGATGAACCTCTTACCTGGATACAAGCAGGACCAGAGTGGAAGTCATTTTCAGCCCTGGAGTTTCATACCTCAGACTCACTCTAAGAAATAAACGTTGAATTTGTTGGATTTAATTAAAAATGCTAAACAACTTGTTCCATGAAATATGGTTATTTTAATGTAAAAGATGTTGCAGTTGATTGCAAAAATAACCGACTATAAATCCAAAGTAATTGGTGTCAGTAAATCTAAAGAAAGGTGTTGCTTTAATGCTACAACTTAAGAATTACATTTTCTAATCAATGGTATTGGTTTAGATTTACACACATTTTGTTGTAAGTTTAGTGATGGGAAGTCTGATTCTTTTAACTAACTCGATTCTTTTGGTTCAAATCAATTCTGAATCGATGCAGGATGTTTTTGTAAATTAATAAATCAATTTGGAATAGATTTGCAAACAGACAAACAAACTGAAAGAATTGAGTTTGTTAAAAGAATTGGACTTCCCATCACTTAATTACATTCTTTCAACTGAACATAAAATACTCACAGGCAAACGTTTTTGGGGCCATACAAACAGAGTGAAAGAAACACGTCTGTTAGTTCCTTCTTATGTCCGAACTGGCTACGGTAACACCGAAAGGACAAAACATACGTTAGTGCAACTTATTCCGACCACTAGAGGGCCCCCTTTGCTTGCGTTGAACAATTGAACATCACATATTATTGGGCTTGTTAGTATAAGTACTTATTAGTGGGCTTAAGACTCCTGTCAATCACTCACAACCGGAAATAAACTGGTGTGGACATAAACATGGAGAAAAGTAACGGTCTTTTCCATGGACATTTTCATTTTAAATGTCTTCAGATGGTGGGGTTGAGAAGGACAAAGTTGTTTGTAAGCACTGCAATGTGGAATTATTTTTAATCACCGGAGTACTTCAAGTCTGAAATATCACTGAAAGGAAATACATGCTGTTGATGCCAGCAACAACCCCCCCCCCCCATATAACTATGCGATTAATCATGATTAATTGCAGAAATCCACGCGATTAATTGCGATTAAAAATTTTCATCGCTGCCCGCACCTATATATGTATGTGTATATATGTATGTATGTATGTGTATAATATATATATGTATGTATGTACTCTGTACAAGACTCTGTACAAGAGATTCAACTCAATGTCTGACATTAAGGGATTAGTCCAAATGCGACGTCACACATCGGGAATGAAGAAAATATGGCTATTAACTGTTACTCATCTTGTGAGCAACATATACAAAATAAGCACCTGAGCAAATAATTTTCACGGAAATTACATCACATTGTTTTTGTACGTTTTTAATGGCATTAAGAATATACACTCAACAAAATATAAACACACACTTTTGTTTTTGCTCCCATTTTTCATGAGCTGAACTCAAAGATCTAAAACTTTTTCTGTGTACACACAAGGTTTATTTCTCTCAAATATTGTTCACAAATCTGTTTAAATTTGTGTTAGTGAACACTTCTTCTTCGCTGAGATAATCCATCCACCTCACAGGTGTGGCATATCAAGATGCTGATTAGACAGCAGGATTTTTGCACAGGTGTGCCTTAGGCTGGCCACAATAAAAGGCCACTCCAAAATGTGCAGTTTTATCACACAGCACAATACCACAGATGTCACAAGTTTTGAGGGAATATGCACTGGTCATGCTGACTTCAGGAATCTCCACCAGAGCTTTTTCCTGTGAATTGAATGTTCATTTCTCTACCATAAGCCATCTCCAAGCTGTTTCAGAGAATTCATGAAGAAGACTGTGCGAGGAAAATGGTGGTCACACCAAATACTGACTGGTTTTCTGACCCCCCTGGACCACCCAATACAGTAAAAGTGCACATTTTAGAGTGGCCTTTTATTGTGGCCAGCCTAAATCACACCTGTGCAATAATCCTACTGTCTAATCAGCATCTTGATATGCCACACCTGTGAGGTGGATGGATTATCTCAGCAAAGGTCAAAGGAGAAGTGCTCACTAACACAGATTTAGACAAATTTATGAAGAATATTTGAGAGAAATAGGCCTTTTGTGTACATAGAAAAAGTTTTAGATCTTTGAGTTCAGCTCATGACAAATGGGAGCAAAAACAAAAGTGGTGCGTTTATATTTTTGTTGAGTGTATATATAAACACAACAATTTCTGCAAACTTTTTTTGTATATTTCCTCAATTATCTTATTGATAATATATTGTCTTGTACATTGTAACATACAAAAATTTCCCGCTGAGATTAATAAAGTATTCTGATTCTACAGTGAAAACAGTAAATACATTTGATTCATCCTTAAACTCCAGTTCTTTTTCTCTAGCCTCCTTTTAAATTTACAAACGCTCATTTTTGTTCATATTGCTGCATTTTTAAAACTGTTGTGTATATATAATATTAGCCTATTCCATTTTTTTTTTAGATATTTCAGTTTGGCGTTGATGAAACATCTTTCACGTGATAATTCGCAAGAGCCAGTATATTTCTGTGTTTTATACACATCCCATCAGTATCCTGCAGATCGGTGAATGTTGCACCTGTTTTCCTTCGTCCTCTGAGTGATGTTATGCATCATGGACAGTGGCACTTGTCTGTGGAAACTTCAAAAACTTCCAGGTTCGGTAGCTGGGATATTGAATGTTTAATAGATGACGCAGGTGTCTGTGTGTAGAAGACAGACCTTGTTGTCTGTCACGCAACAGCTGGAGAAAAACAAACAGAGAGGGAAAACCTGCAGTGTTGTCATTTTGATCTTGGTGTCTTTGCCTCTAAACCATCCATCACTTCTGGCAGGAATGTGCTCATTTCACTCTGTGTCATCACCACAAACCAACAGGAGAGCAGCCCAAACATTCATATCCTCCTGAAACACACATAAGGTGATTAACCATTCCTCCATACACTATGTAATGTGTTTCCCATATCTGATATAGCGATGTTCAATTAATTAATGCTCTAGAGCACAAGTGTCAAGCATGTGGCCTGTAGGCTAAAATTGGCCCGTCAAAGGTTCTAATTCGGCCTGTGGGATGAATTTGGGAAGTGTAAAGATTTTATTTTATTTTTTTTTTTTTTGTAACTTACATCTTTATTGAATTTTTACGTAGAACTGTAACAGTGACCGAAAAGAAAAAGACGAAAACAAACAAGAAACCCCAAAAAAACAAAAGAAATGAGAAAAAAAGAACAACAAAAGAACAGACAAACGACATAACAAATGAGTACAAAAGAAAACATTGTAGCAAAAGTCAGTCTATTGTTTTAGTGTAAATATAGTCCATTTATTCCACTTTTTATCCAGTTGTGGTGGACATTGCGGTGCCAAGTAGACTATTTATATGCATTCTATTATACTGAGGTCAGGCTCTCAATGAAAATGGTAAAAAGCTTCTCATTGTTTGTGCATATGAACTCCAATCTGATCTGGGATTTTTGCAATTTTAGCCCTGACTCTTGCTTTTTTTTTTTTTTGTAACTTAAATCGTTATTGGGTTTTATGTAAAACTGTAACAGTGACTGAAAAGAAAAAGACAAAAGCTAACAAAAGAGACCCCAAAAAAACAAAAGAACAACAAAAAGAACAGACAAACGACAGCACAAATGAGTAAAAAAGAAACATTGTGCCCAGGTAGTAACAGTCTATTGATTTAGTGTAAATATACTCGATTTATTCCACTTTTTATCCAGTTGTGGTGGACATTTCGGTGCCAAGTAGACTATTTATATGCATTCTATTATACTGAGGTCTGCTCTCAATGAAAATGGTAAAAGCTTCTCATTGTTTGTGCATATGAGCTCCAATCTGATCTGGGACTTTTGCAATTTTAGCCTTGACTCTTGCTTTTTTTTTTTTTTGGTAACTTAAATCTTTATTGAATTGTATGTAGAATTGTAACAGTGACTGAAAAGAAAAAGACGAAAACAAACAAAAGAGACCCCAAAAAACAAAAGAAACGAGAAAAAAAAGAACAGACAAATGACAGCACAATGAGTACAAAAGAAAACATTGTAGTAACAGTCAGTCTGTTGATTTAGTGTAAATATAGTCCATTTATTCCACTTTTTATCCAGTTGTGGTGGACATTGCGGTGCCAAGTAGACTATTTATATGCATTCTATTATACTGAGGTCAGGCTCTCAAGGAAAATGGTAAAAAGCTTCTCATTGTTTGTGCCCATGAGCCCCAATCTGATCTGGGATTTTTGCAATTTATGCCCTGACTCTTGCTTTTTTTTTTTTTTTTTTTTTGTAACTTAAATCTTTATTGGAGTTTTATGTAAACTGTAACAGTGACTGAAAAGAAAAGACAAAAGCTAAACAAAAGAGACCCCAAAAAAACAAAAGAAACAACAAAAAAGAACAGACAACGACAGCACAAATGAGTAAAAAGAAAACATTGTGCCCAGGTAGTAACAGTCCTATTGATTTAGTGTAAATATACTCGATTTATTCCACTTTTTATCCAGTTGTGGTGGACATTTCCGGTGCCAAGTAGACTATTTATATGCATTCTATTATACTGAGGTCTTGCTCTCAATGAAAATGGTAAAAGCTTCTCATTGTTTGTGCATATGAGCTCCAATCTGATCTGGGACTTTTGCAATTTTAGCCTTGAACTCTTGCTTTTTTTTTTTTTTTTTTTTTTTTTTTTTGTAACTTAAATCTCTATTGAATTTATGTAGAACTTGTAACAGTGACTGAAAAGAAAAAGACGAAAACAAACAAAAGAGACCCCTAAAAAACAAAAGAAACGAGAAAAAAAAGAACAGACAAATGACAGCACAAATGAGTACAAAAGAAAACATTGTAGTAACAGTCAGTCCTGTTGATTTTAGTGTAAATATAGTCCATTTAATCCACTTTTTATCCAGTTGTGGTGGACATTGCGGTGCCAAGTAGACTATTTATATGCATTCTATTATACTGAGGTCAGGCTCTCAAGGAAAATGGTAAAAAGCTTCTCATTGTTTGTGCCCATGAGCCCCAATCTGATCTGGGATTTTTGCAATTTATGCCCTGACTCTTGCTTTTTTTTTTTTTTTTTTTGTAACTTAAATCATTATTGGGTTTTATGTAAAACTGTAACAGTGACCGAAAAGAAAAAGACAAAAGCTAACAAAAGAGACCCCAAAAAAACAAAAGAACAACAAAAAGAACAGACCAAACGACAGCACACAATGAGTAAAAAAGAAACATTGTGCCCAGGTAGTAACAGTCTATTGATTTAGTGTAAATATACTCGATTTATTCCACTTTTTATCCAGTTGTGGTGGACATTTCGGTGCCAAGTAGACTATTTATATGCATTCTATTATACTGAGGTCTTGCTCTCAATGAAAATGGTAAAAAGCTTCTCATTGTTTGTGCATATGAGCTCCAATCTGATCTGGGACTTTTGCAATTTTAGCCCTGACTCTTGCTTTTTTTTTTTTTTTTTTTTTTTTTTTGTAACTTAAATCTTTATTGAATTTTATGTAGAATTGTAACAGTGACTGAAAAGAAAAAGACGAAAACAAACAAAAGAGACCCCTAAAAAACAAAAGAAACGAGAAAAAAAAGAACAGACAAATGACAGCACAAATGAGTACAAAAGAAAACATTGTAGTAACAGTCAGTCTGTTGATTTAGTGTAAATATAGTCCATTTAATCCACTTTTTATCCAGTTGTGGTGGACATTGCGGTGCCAAGTAGACTATTTATATGCATTCTATTATACTGAGGTCAGGCTCTCAAGGAAAATGGTAAAAAGCTTCTCATTGTTTGTGCCCATGAGCCCCAATCTGATCTGGGATTTTTGCAATTTTAGCCCTGACTCTTGCTTTTTTTTTTTTTTTTTTTTTTGTAACTTAAATCTTTATTGAATTTTATGTAGAATTGTAAGTGACTGAAAAGAAAAAGACAAAAACAAACAAAAGAGACCCAAAAAAACAGAAGAAATGAGAAAAAAACAACAACAAAAGAACAGACAAATGACAGCACAAATGAGTACAAAAGAAAACATTGTGCCCAGGTAGTAACAGTCAGTCTTGTTTTTGTGTAAATATAGTCCATTTATTCCACTTTTTATCCAGTTGTGGTGGACATTGCAGTGCCAAATAGACTATTTATATGCATTCTATTAGTTATAATGAGGTCAGGCTCTCAAGGAAAATGGTAAAAAGCTTCCCATTGTTTGTGCCCATGAGCCCCAATCTGATCTGGGACTTTTGCAATTTTAGCCTTGACTCTTGCTTTTTTTTTTTTTTTTTTTTTTTTGTAACTTAAATCTTTATTGAATTTTATGTAGAATTCTAACAGTGACTGAAAAGAAAAAGACAAAAACAAACAAAAGAGACGCCAAAAAAACAAAAGAAACGAGAAAAAAAAGAACAGACAAATGACAGCACAAATGAGTAAAAAAGAAACATTGTGCCCAGGTAGTAACAGTCTATTGATTAGTGTAAATATACTCGATTTATTCCACTTTTTATCCAGTTGTGGTGGACATTTCGGTGCCAAGTAGACTATTTATATGCATTCTATTATACTGAGGTCTTGCTCTCAATGAAAATGGTAAAAAGCTTCTCATTGTTTGTGCATATGAGCTCCAATCTGATCTGGGACTTTTGCAATTTAGCCTTGACTCTTGCTTTTTTTTTTTTTTTTTTTTTTTTTTTTGTAACTTAAATCTTTATTGAATTTATGTAGAATTGTAACAGTGACTGAAAAGAAAAGACGAAAACAAACAAAAGAGACCCCTAAAAAACAAAAGAAACGAGAAAAAAAAAAGAACAGACAAATGACAGCACAAATGAGTACAAAAGAAAACATTGTAGTAACAGTCAGTCTATGTTTTAGTGTAAATATAGTCCATTTATTCCACTTTTTATCCAGTTGTGGTGGACATTGCCGGTGCCAAGTAGACTAGTTATATGCATTCTATTATACTGAGGTCAGGCTCTCAAGGAAAATGGTAAAAAGCTTCTCATTGTTTGTGCCCATGAGCCCCAATCTGATCTGGGATTTTTGCAATTTATGCCCTGACTCTGCTTTTTTTTTTTTTTTTTTTGTAACTTAAATCATTATTGGTTTTATGTAAAACCTGTAACAGTGACCGAAAAGAAAAAGACAAAAGCTAACAAAAGAGACCCCAAAAAAACAAAAGAACAACAAAAGAACAGACAAACGACAGCACAAATGAGTACAAAAGAAACATTGTGCCCAGGTAGTAACAGTCTATTGATTTAGTGTAAATATACTCGATTTATTCCACTTTTATCCAGTTTGTGGTGGACATTCGGTGCCAAGTAGACTATTATATGCATTCTATTATTACTGAGGTCTTGCTCTCAATGAAAATGGTAAAAAGCTTCTCATTGTTTTGTGCATATGAGCTCCAATCTGATCTGGGACTTTTGCAATTTTAGCCTTGACTCTTGCTTTTTTTTTTTTTTTTTTTTTTTTTTGTAACTTAAATCTTTATTGAATTTTATGTAGAATTGTAACAGTGACTGAAAAGAAAAAGACGAAAACAAACAAAAGAGACCCCTAAAAACAAAAGAAACGAGAAAAAAAAGAACAGACAAATGACAGCACAAATGAGTACAAAAGAAAACATTGTAGTAACAGTCAGTCTGTTGATTTAGTGTAAATATAGTCCATTTATTCCACTTTTTATCCAGTTGTGGTGGACATTGCGGTGCCAAGTAGACTATTTATATGCATTCTATTATACTGAGGTCAGGCTCTAAAGGAAAATGGTAAAAAGCTTCTCATTGTTTGTGCCCATCAGCCCCAATCTGATCTGGGATTTTTGCAATTTCAGCCCTGACTCCTGCTTTTTTTTTTTTTTTTGTAACTTAAATCGTTATTGGGTTTTATGTAAAACTGTAACAGTGACTGAAAAGAAAAAGACAAAAGCTAACAAAAGAGACCCCCAAAAAACAAAAGAACAACAAAAAGAACAGACAAACGACAGCACAAATGAGTAAAAAAAGAAACATTGTGCCCAGGTAGTAACAGTCTATTGATTTAGTGTAAATATACTCGATTTATTCCACTTTTTATCCAGTTGTGGTGGACATTTCGGTGCCAAGTAGACTATTTATATGCATTCTATTATACTGAGGTCTTGCTCTCAATGAAAATGGTAAAAAAGCTTCTCATTGTTTGTGCATATGAGCTCCAATCTGATCTGGGACTTTTGCAATTTTAGCCTTGACTCTTGCTTTTTTTTTTTTTTTTTTTTTTTTTTTTTTTGTAACTTAAATCTTTATTGAATTTTATGTAGAATTGTAACAGTGACTGAAAGAAAAGACGAAAAACAAACAAAAGAGACCCCTAAAAAACAAAAGAAACGAGAAAAAAAAGAACAGACAAATGACAGCACAATGAGTACAAAAGAAAACATTGTAGTAACAGGCAGTCTGTTGATTTAGTGTAAATATAGTCCATTTAATCCACTTTTTATCCAGTTGTGGTGGACATGCGGTGCCAAGTAGACTATTATATGCATTCTATTATACTGAGGTCAGGCTCTCAAGGAAAATGGTAAAAAGCTTCTCATTGTTTGTGCCCATGAGCCCCAATCTGATCTGGGATTTTTGCAATTTTAGCCCTGACTCTTGCTTTTTTTTTTTTTTTTTTTTTTGTAACTTAAATCTTTATTGAATTTTATGTAGAATTGTAAGTGACTGAAAAGAAAAAGACACAAAAACAAACAAAAGAGACCCAAAAAAACAGAAGAAATGAGAAAAAACAACAACAAAAGAACAGACAAATGACAGCACAAATGAGTACAAAAGAAAACATTGTGCCCAGGTAGTAACAGTCAGTCTTGTTTTTGTGTAAATATAGTCCATTTATTCCACTTTTTATCCAGTTGTGGTGGACATTGCAGTGCCAAATAGACTATTTATATGCATTCTATTAGTTATAATGAGGTCAGGCTCTCAAGGAAAATGGTAAAAAGCTTCCCATTGTTTGTGCCCATGAGCCCCAATCTGATCTGGGACTTTTGCAATTTTAGCCTTGACTCTTGCTTTTTTTTTTTTTTTTTTTTTTTTTTTTGTAACTTAAATCTTTATTGAATTTTATGTAGAATTGTAACAGTGACTGAAAAGAAAAAGACGAAAACAAACAAAAGAGACCCCTAAAAAACAAAAGAAACGAGAAAAAAAAGAACAGACAAATGACAGCACAAATGAGTACAAAAGAAAACATTGTAGTAACAGTCAGTCTGTTGATTTAGTGTAAATATAGTCCATTTAATCCACTTTTTATCCAGTTGTGGTGGACATTGCGGTGCCAAGTAGACTATTTATATGCATTCTATTATACTGAGGTCAGGCTCTAAAGGAAAATGGTAAAAAGCTTCTCATTGTTTGTGCCCATGAGCTCCAATCTGATCTGGGATTTTTGCAATTTTTGCCCTGACTCTCTTGCTTTTTTTATTTATTTTTTTAAATATCTACCGAAGAAGTCCTCTTATATCTGCAAATATTATCATGACCTATGCCGCATAAACATGTCCTGCAGTTTCCCAACAGTCAAAATCATGAATGCTATGCTAATGTTCCTTATCAGTGCCGTGCACCAAGGTACTGGTTTAGCGCAGTGGCCACCGTTCCAAATAGAGACCTCATAGCGATCCCATTCTCAAAGACTGGCTCACGATCCACAGGTGAGTCACAGGAGATTTTATTTGTGTCACGGAATACATTCTTTTTTGAGCAGTTACAAAAACTAAGGAAAAAATAGGACCGATGGCCCTGTAGCGTACTGGCCAAATGAAAATCCTCTTCTGATCACGTGAACGAGGTTATTTCAAAAAAAAAAAAAAAAAAACATGCGAAGGATCACACCATGCATGCCTGAAGGAAGTACAGTCGGCAATTGGTTGTTGACAATAACGTGACCAGATTTCTTTACCTGAACAATCAAACACATGCTCCTGTAACACACAGACATGTAAGAATTTGGATACTTCGAAACAACAAAATCGAATCCAGTTTAATGGTGCCAAGCGAATCAGCATATGGCTTCCATGTTTTGGTCATATTCCAATCAGACCTGTAAAAAAATTCAAATTCCAACTCGATATCATTGATACTTACTGATTATTGGATCAATCCACTTCCTATCGCTTATAATGGGAAAATTTTTCAAAGTCGCACCAAATCCAGATTCAGATCCGGATCCAAATAATTTCACACACTTTTGTTGACATCATAAAGAAGCTGTATACCAAGTCTGAAGTCAATCAGAATCGGAAGTATCACTGATAGTATCATGATATCAAGTTGGAATTTGAATTTTTTACAGATCTGATTGGAATATGACCAAAACATGGGCTATTTCTGTAATAGAATAAATACATACAGGGTGAGGAAGCAAAATTTACAATATTTTGAGACAGGGATGAAAGACAGTGTATGACCAGTTAGTTTATTGAAAGTCATGTAAAGAATTTATTTGCCACAAGAAAATGTACCTAATAGAAAATGTTTTTATTCTATGTGTCCTCCTTCTTTCTCAATACTGCCTTCACACGCTTCCTGAAACTTGCGCAAGTGGTTCCTCAAATATTCGGGGTGACAACTTCTCCCATTCTTCTTTCATAGTATCTTCCAGACTTTCTCGTAATAGTTTTGCTCATAGTCATTCTCTTCTTTACATTATAAACAGTCCTTTATGGACACTCCAACTATTTTTGAAATCTCCTTTGGTGTGACGAGTGCATTCAGCAAATCACACACTCTTTGACGTTTACTTTCCTGATTACTCATATGGCAAAAGTTTGTGAAAAGGTATGGATAATAGTGTTAGGTATGATTATGACATCAATATATGTTTGGTTTCAAAACAATTGACGTAGTGCCTGCTGAGAAAAAACAACTAATGTTCATTGTAAATTTTGCTTCCCCACCCTATATAACTGGGTGATAATAAATAGCATCTGGATACATTTCCCAAAGCTTTTAATTTGGCCGGTAAGCTCCATCATCTTCTACAACATTGATACATCCAGTACGACAGTGGCTGTACACACCGGTTTGTGTTCATTACTAATATCTTTCTTGAAAAAGTTACCTTTTCTTCAGTTTTCTTGTTTTTAATTTACTCTTAGTTTTCAAGAACATCTAAATTAAGTATAGGGAACTGATATAGAAAAAGGCATAATTTATTCAGAAAAAATGCTAAATAAAGAGGATAATGAAATTATCTTACAATAATAATGATACGATATATTAATAAATTATGTTAAATCACTTAAGAAAGTTAATTAGAGAGAAAATTTCATTTGGAAACTGCCACAAAAGTACCACTGTGTCTTTATGGGTTAACCTGATTACACACTCACATACTGAAAGGTCTAATGGAGCTTATTCTCAGCAGACACTGAGCTTTTAAAGCACAGGTATTACTGATTACATTAATATACTTCCATGAACCTGCCGGTGGGAGGCCTTTTCTGTGAACCTGCAAAGTGCAATTTTCTGATGACTACCCCTGTATCAGTGTGTTTTATACCTGAAGTCAAAGTGTTTGCAGTTAAAAAGGTCAATAATTGATCCTAAAATTAGAGGCAACCTGCTATAAAAAGAAAAAAAATCGGACCAAGGGTCCTGTAGCGTACCGGCCAAATTAAAAGCTTTGGAAAATATATCCAGATGCCATTTATTATCACCTAGTTGTGTGTATTTATTATATTACAGAAATTGCCCATGTTTTGGTCATATTCCAATCAGATCTGTAAAAAATTCAAATTCCAACTTAATATCATTGATAATGATTTATTGTATCGATTGATTCCTATCTCTTACAATGGGAAAATTTTTCAAAGTCACACCAAATCCAGAATAAGATCCAGATTGAAATAATTTCACGACCTTGTGTTGACATCATCATAAAGAAGCAGTATACAAAGTTTGAAGTCAATCAGAACTGTAGTTTCAGAGAAAAAGACAATTGAAATTTTTGTAATGGACGACAGATGACGATGCCGGATGCTGCATGACAACAATAGCTTACAGCCTGTTGGCTCGCAAGCTAAACATAGGACCAAGGGTCCTGTAGTCCAACAGTATATTTAAAGACATTAATTGACATTCGTTTGACTGTTCAATGTTACTCAAGGTCAAAGGTCATGGCACCAAATGAAAGCCCATATGTAACTTCCTATCTATTGCCAATAGTAATTATATCAAGTTCTTCAACTGTTTTGAAGTTATAGCACCTTGACATTTGTCCCATGATAAATCAAATGGGGATTTTTAAAATTACAAACATTAATTAACCTCCTAAGACCCAGGAAATGTCAGCGAAGTACAAGTTTTTTTGTTTTTTTATTAAATAAGTGCCTATATTGGAAAAATCATGATGAAACAGTTTTTCAGATGCAGTTTTTAAATTTTTTATGGAATGTCCTTTATGGTGGACAGTTTTCTTTTCTTTTTTCTTTTTGTATAAAGTTGTGAAACTCTTGTCCACAAATGGACAAAAAACCCATAGCATAGCTGGGTCTTAGGAGGTTAAAAAAGAATTCAAAAATCAATATTTCCCAATTCTTTGAACAAACTTGGTAGATCCTGCCCCAGGAACCTCTGTTATGAATTTCACTTGATTCTGGCGTACAGTTTTGGAGAAAAAGTTTGTCAAAATCTGGACATAGATGACCTTGGGTTTGAACATGAACATCTAAATTAAATATTGGAAATTAAATATATGAAATACATGATTTACAGTGAAAAGTGTAAAATACAGATGATAATATTAAAATTAGAGCTGTCAAAATGAATGCATTAACACAAATTAATTCATCATCATAATCATTAATCTGATTGAAAATTTTAATGCAATTAAGCCATCTGCAGCTCAGAATGACTCTGAATGTTTCTGCCAAAACATTTGGGTCAGTTTGTCCAAGTAGAGTTAATGTCGCACATGAACAAATGGGCAGTTGATCCGGTAGTGACAGGTAACAGAACCAACCCATAAAAATGGAAGATACTAAATAACACATTGGTCCTCTGGATGGAAAAATGAGGCCAAAAAAACCCCAAGATGGAACAGTTGTTTACAGTCGTTTTGTTTGAAGTTGTATTGCTGAAACTGCTGAAGGTGTTTAATAAACACGTTAAGTGCAAATATATTCTCTTCTTTCTTGCGCCTGTGTGCTCATACAAAATGAAAGATGATTATAACATAGATTGAAAAATGAATTATATCTAATCGTGATTAATTGAAATTAATCCACAGCAATCTGATTACTGATTGTATGATTCATTCATTCATTTTCATTTATTTCATTCATGGTTGTGACTTTCATGAGCAAACATTCAATAATCATCAAGAAAACAAACATGTACACACCCATGCTCGAAAAAGAGCAGGATGAAGAAAATCTTATATTTCCTGCCCCCTTCTAAATAGCCATACACACTAGCTATAAAATCATACTGTATAAAGTCAGACAAACCAAACTAAATACATCCAAAGATAGCACCAAATGAATGCAAAACCAAGTGCAAAACTACATGTCCAGAAAGTACAAAATATAATAAATGGTGATAAATCACTTCAGAAAGTTGAAACAGAGAGAAAAACTAATTTGGGAACTGAGATAAAAGTAGCTCTGGGTCTTTATGGGTTAAGTAGAAAATCAACAACTTTATTTCTCACTTCCGTTGACATAAATCTCTCAATACTACTACCACTAATAATAATAATAATAATAATAATAATAATAATAATAATAATAATAATAATAATAAATAAATAATAATAATAATAATTCACACAAATGCCACAAAATGCTTTATATTTAAAACCTTCATTTTAAATAGCTACTTCCAATATTTCCCAGTTTGCCTGGAGAATAAAGGGTAAAACAATGTGATTATTCATTTAAAAAAAAAAAGACAATATGGATCAATAACCAACAGATGAATGTAAATGAGTATAGCTTAGCGGGAAGCCTACATACTGATTTGCTGAAGCACAAATCTCCCGCAGACTTTGGAGTGTTAGGTGTGTGTTTTGGGCTTAGTTCTAAGCAGCCAGTCTGAGAAAGCTTCACTTCATCTCTTTACATTAAACACGCAGCCAATCAGAGCGGGGAACAAATATCAGCAGGACTGAAATGACATCTGGAGGATTTGAGACGTTTGAGCAGTAAGCAGCACCTGCAGGAAGTCGCACTCCATGGCCCGCTGGCTTTTGTTTACTCGAGCGCCATATGTGCTGAGAAGTGCTGAGCGTTTCTACTACACACACAGTCACCTTTACACAACGTGCACACACAAATAAACACATCATGTGGATCAGCTCGAGCCTGTTGTGCTGAGAACGCTGTAAAAAAGTCTGAACCGGATACAACATGTGCGTCATTTTAAGTCAGGGGTGTCAAACTCATTTTCTTCCGGGGGCCACACTCAGCCCAATTTAATCTGAAGTGGGCCGGACCAGTAAAATAATAGCACGATAACCAATAATTAATGACAACACCAAATTTTTTTTGTGCAAAAGAATAACGTTCAGTTATGTCAATATTTACATTTGCAAACTATCAAAACAAAAAGGATGTGAATAACCTGAAAAAATGGAATTTGTTAAGAAATATAAGTACAATTTTATCAATTTTATGCCTCAACTTACAGGGGTTGGACAAATAATGGAAACACCTTCACTTCAAGATGATAATGCCCCAATCCATACAGCTACAATTGTTAAAGAATGGCATGAGGAACATTCTAATGAAGTGAGCATCTCGTATGGCCGGCACAGTCCCCAGACCTCAACATTATTGAGCATTTATGGTCAGTTTTAGAGATTCAAGCAAGACGTCGATTTCCACCGCCATCGTCTCTAAAAGAGTTGGAGGGTATTCTAACTGAAGAATGGCTTAAAATTCCATTGGAAACAATTCACAAGTTGTATGAATCAATACCTCGGAGAATTGAGGCTGTAATTGCCACTAAAGGCGGACCTACACCATATTAAATTATATTTGCTGATTTTTTTAAGGTGTTTCCATTATTTGTCCAACCCCTGTACTTCTACATACGCACAAAACATTTAGTAACAGGCAGAAAATTGTTAAAATTGCACTTATATTTCTTAACAAATTCCATTTTTTTTCAGGTTATTCACATCCTTTTTGTTTGGATAGTTTGTGAATGTAAACATTTTCATAACTGAACGTTATTTTTTTGCACTAAAACACTTTGGAGTTGTCATTCTTCATAGATTATTATGATATTATTTTTGAGTTTGATGCCCTAACTTGCAGTTTGCAAATTCATCCCACGGGCCGGATTGGAACCTTTGGCGGGTCCCCAGGCCACATGTTTGACACCTGTGTGTTAAGTCATATCCACTAGTTTGACCCATATTGTCATATTTGGGATTATGGGGCTTATTGCTTTTTTTACTCATAACTATGATTCTTGGGCGATCACACTTTTAAACTCTAACAGCAGCCATTTTAGTCATTTTGAGATTTTTTTTTTTGTTTTATGTTAGCAGAACCAATTGGGTGTTTTAGTCTGCATTTGTATTTATTGATTATTTATTGTTGATTATTTAAATGCATTATTTGTAGCTGCTTTCAATGATCTTGAAGAGGGTTTCTGGGAGGGGAGGGGAGGGCAAATGATGCTTGAGTTTGATAGACATATTGTAATGACTGGTAGTACGAGGACTGAACCCAAATGCAAGACCCACAGACGAAAATACAATGCAATGGTGTTTATTCAACACAATCAGAAAATACAGTTCACACAAAAAGGTTATGGAGGAGTCTTCAGTGAAACTGCTTTGAGGATTCGTCACGGAGTCCGAACACGAATGAGAAGGCCCACGGCCCGGGTCGGGAGCACATGAGGGGAACCTGACTAGGGGAAAACAAAGGAGAGTCAGGAGACAGACCAGGTCATACACGGAGAGGCAAGCAGACAGGCAACAGGACATTGGGGAAAAGCAAACTCACGTACCGTTAATCCAGGCAAAAAAGGTCAAACACAGGAGTGGACACTGAGGCAGAAGCACAGACAGGGGTCAGGCAAAAACTCTGGCATCGAGGAAACAATCCGGGTCAAAAAACAGGCAGGCAGACAAACAGGATCCGAAGAAATGCTGGTAAGTAGACACACAAGGCGAATACGAACTGTCAAAGGACAGGGGAAAACACAGGGCTTAAATACACAAGAGGGAGGGAAGACAATGAGACACAGGTGGAACAAATCAGGGTGGGGACAGGTAATCAGCAACAGGTGGAACAATCAGGGAAGGGAAGCAAAGACCCCAGACATGACACAAGAGGAGAACTTTACAAAATAAAACAGGAAATGACAGACAAGACAGACAAAACAGGCAGAAGACCGGGGACTGATATGACACATATCACCATTCAATCATTTCAATGGGCTGGTTAAAATGATCAGATGGTGTTTTTTCAGTCCTGTCTGTTCCATAGGTGATGATTTTTTTTTTATTTTTGTGTTCGAGCATTTAATTAATTGGTTGCAATCAGGGTGTGAAGGGGATTTTAAGCAATATGGTAAAAAATAGGACCAATGGCCCTGTTGTTTCCACAGTAACTACGGGGCCTCTGAACATCCAAATGGGTCATATCTGATGGCCATGAAAAGACGACAAACTGCATTTTACACCGATTATTTACATGTATTGATAGGATTAGTGGATCATCAGGTATTAAACATTTTAGATCAGGAGACGGTTTTGGTCGCCAGTATCTGTTTGGGTCTTTATGGATTAAGTAGTTGAAGATGATTTGTGTGATGTTACATTTAAGTTTTAGCTCATTTAAAGCTCTGAAATAATGTATATTCTACAGACAAAATTATTAGGATAACCCTTCTTAAAGATGTTTTATCCACACTCATGAATTGGTGCAAAAATCAAACACAGAACTAGGGATGAGAATCAAGAACTGGTTCTTTTTGAGAACCGAATCCCAGGAGCTTGATTCCTTGGAATCGTTTGCCTGCCTGCTTAACGATTCTGCTTATCGATTCCGCCTTTGTTGCGCATTGTTTTGGTCAGAATGTAGCCAACATGGCGTAGAGGCAGAAACGGTCTAAAAAGACGACACCACGTCCACTGGAACACTGTCAAAGCTTCCATTCAAAAGGGTGGAATCCCTCCAATATGTTCAAACATTTGTCCACAGTATGTGATTCGTTTACAGGAATGTCACATATTTGATATGCTATTTAGCGGCGCTTGTTAATGTAGCGGCAGAGTGAACAGCAGGCCGTCATCCGGGCCCAGTTCCAGTTCTGGTGCGGGCAACAAACGTCGTACCCCCTCAAATACAATTTTCTGAAGGTAGGGGAAAGGAAATGAGGTGCACAACAACGGGAGATGGGCCGAGTCGAACCGGTTCCATGTAATGGAAATGCGGCAATAGAGGAATTAGTAAAGCATCTCCCCCCCCCCAAACTGGGCCTGGCGTCATCTGGAAAATGCTTCCAGCATAAAAGTAATGAACTTTTACCACATGAGAGTCACTGATAAAGAAAAATCAAGTCAAAAATGCTGGTTGGCTGAACTTTCCAAGATACAGCCTTGGGTCAAAATGTGAAATTCAAGAATTAACGAGAGAATGGGTTTGACTCAAAAGGAATATTTGTCTCAGAGCTACAAGATCTACTTCAAAACACTGTCTGCACATTAGAATACATTCACTTTACTGATTCTATTTAGTGGAAGATTTATAAAACTATTATATAAATGTATATAAACCAATATACAGGGTGGGGAAGCAAAATTTACAATGAACATTTAGTTGTTTTTTCTCAGCAGGCACTACGTCAATTGTTTTGAAACCAAACATATATTGATGTCATAATCATACCTAACACTATTATCCATACCTTTTCACAAACTTTTGCCCATATGAGTAATCAGGAAAGCAAACGTCAAAGAGTGTGTGATTTGCTGAATGCACTCGTCACACCAAAGGAGATTTCAAAAATAGTTGGAGTGTCCATAAAGACTGTTTATAATGGAAAGAAGAGAATGACTATGAGCAAAACTATTACGAGAAAGTCTGGAAGATACTATGAAAGAAGAATGGGAGAAGTTGTCACCCGAATATTTGAGGAACACTTGCGCAAGTTTCAGGAAGCGTGTGAAGGCAGTTATTGAGAAAGAAGGAGGACACATAGAATAAAAACATTTTCTATTATGTACATTTTCTTGTGGCAAATAAATTCTCATGACTTTCAATAAACTAATTGGTCATACACTGTCTTTCAATCCCTGCCTCAAAATATTGTAAATTTTGCTTCCCCACCCTGTATGTGTGTAATAACACTTAATCATATACCTTGAAAACCGGCACTTTTGTCATTTATTTTCCAATTAATCTTATTAAAATACGTAACATTTAGCACATTTAATGTCTGAAGCAAATCATTTCTAAAAAATTGTAGATCAGTGTTATTATTTGTGCATACTGCGTATGTTATATTTTCTGCGCAGAGATGGAAATATAAAAGACAGTTAATGCAAACACCTGTTTGTACTCTTTTATTCCTTCACCCAATGAGAATCAATAAGAGAATTGATAAGGAATCGGATCAATAAGCAAAATCGATAATGGAATCAGAATTGGTTAATTCATATCGATTCCCATCCCTACGCAGAGCACAAAATTCACAGACACAACAGCTCTTTTTCCACAGGCTGTTCAAGAGGACATTTTTTTACACTTTTTTTATGCCTTTACAGCGCTTGTATAATATGGAGCGATATAGGTAGTAGCATGTCTGTGAGTCCATTCGTCATTATTTCGTTTGCAGAGAAAAAACTTTTTTCTCCCCAAACCTGCTACCATTCATCAGTTCTGTTCTGTGGTGGTTCCTTTAGCTATTTTGTCTGCCTTGTCATCTTTCTGCGTTGGCCGTAAAGCCATTTGTCATAATTTTGTTGCTGGAGGAGAGCAAGAAAACTGTTTTTTTTTTTGTTTGTTTTTCAGAAATTACTTGAGAAACTATTCGACTGCTCTGCTGTCAAATGGCAAACTCAATGAATCTATGCTAACATCACTATCAAATAACACATTTCCATTTTGTGGGACCTGGGGGGAAATGCTGTGTTCTTCTGGCTCTTGTTTCTGCCTCCCTGGGGCTTTACTGGACTGTGTTTTAGCTGGCAGACATGTAAAAGGGAAAGGTTGGCCCTGTGCAAGAAGGATGGGATGTTTTAACCCTTTAACCCCTGATGCGTCTGTGGTGAACTTTGTAAATATATGAGTTATTATAAATATTCAGCGGCTTTTATGACACAGAAACACACAACAATTCACAGCAGCATGTTTACCTGGAATAATGTCTCAGGGGTTAAAGGGGTCATATATAGCTAAATCCACTTTTATTAGTCTTTGTTTCATTTATTTGTGTAGTTGGACCCTAATGGTTCATAAAGTTTGAATTTGAACCCCCCAGGTGCTGCAAAGCTATCTTTATATTCATACATGCATAATTCTATTTAAAAAAAAAAAAAAAGCAAAATATCACTCCTTTAAGGGGTTTATGACGTGTAACATGTGTGACCCACCACCAAGGAAAGTAATAAACCCCCTTTGAGCCCCGAATTACTCACTGTTATGGTTCATGTTTGTATACTCGCATTTCCAACATTTATGCCAAACTATATGCACTATTGCACAGGTGTCAAACATGCGGCCTGGGGGCCAAATCTGGCCCGCCAAAGGTTCCATTCTGGCCACAGGATGAAAGCGCAAAACTTAACCTGAACAGTCCAGGTTGTCAAAATCATTTTGGTTCCGGTTCCACATACAGACCAATGTGATCTCCAGTAAAAATAACAACACAATAACCCATAAATAATGACAACTACAAATTTTCTTTGTGAAAAATTATGTGGAAAAAATAACATTACACTGTGAAATATTTACATTTACAAACTATTCTTTCGCAATAAAATGCAAATAAATACATAAATAAAAACAAAGATAAACAACCCAAAATGTGCGATTTTAACAATATTCTGCCTGTTACCAAATGTTTTGTGCATTTATGGATCCACTGTGATCTGTAGTTGTGTTAATAATAAGAGATGGAATATTGTAGAAACTGTTCAAATTTTAGTTCCAAACTCCAAAATTTTAACAATATTCTGCCTGTTACGAAATGTTTATGTAAAATTGTGTGTAATGTACATGTATAAATAATAAGTCGAGACATAATATTGTTAAAATTGCCCTAATTTTTCTTATGAAATTTCTGTTTTTTTCAAGTTATTCACATCTTTTTTGTAAAATGTAAATATTTTCATAATTTAATTGGGGGGTTTTTGTACTAAAACAAAAAGAAAAACTTGGATTTGTCATTATTTATAGGTTATTAAGTCATTATTTTACTGGTCTGGCCCACTTGAGATCAAATTGAGCTAAATGTGGCCCCTGAACCAAAATGAGTTTGACAGCCCTGCACTATTGTAATGCTGTCGCTCCAACGTGTTGTGGATTCACTCGCTGAAGCATTATTATGTGGCTTTGTTTGGCTCAATGCAAACAGACTAAACTGGCTGACTTACAGCAATATGGACAGATCTCTAAGAAGAGCTACTGTGTCTTCTGAGAAGAGTCAGAGCTGCCCAGAGCAACAAATGAGTGCGTAATATATTTTCTCAAATTAAAAATTGGTCACTAAGCACATTATTTTTAGCTTCAGTGTTAAAGGTTGGGTGTGTGACACTTAGTGACATCTTGCGGTTAAGTACATGTCCTTCCCTGCAGTCAGTGTTGGTTTTGTCCCTTCTGGGCTTGGGAGGTTAAAGGATAATGAGTCTAATCCATGCTCAAATATAGTCGGTGATAGTAATGCTGGATGTCCCCTGTTATAAAGGGGAAAAAAAGAAGACAAGGGTGTTGTTCACAGCCATAGAAATGTTGCAACAGAACCTCAAGCTATTCCTTCAATAGATATTAACAACTCTGCAGTTCTCATATTTATGTGATTAACATACATAATTATATATACAATTTTCATGATTAGATCCCAAAAATTCCCCTAAATCTTACACATTGGCCTTTGAGTTTTGTAATTTGTTTTCTCTTTAATTTTTTTTTTTTTTATTATTATACATTTACATAAACATACACTTAGACATATGGAACCACACAGACACAATCCAAACACACAAAAAAATTATACAACAAATCCTCAGACCTATTAAACACAAAAAAGAAAAAAATATTAATAATTTATTATTTTTTTCTTCAGTATTTCAGTAATTTCAGTTTTCTGTATGTAATGCACATATGGCAAAACTGAAAATAAAGCTGACTTTGACGTTGAATTGACATTTTAAGTTTGGTTGAGACGCGGCATTATTGTTGGCATCCTTTGCTTTTATTATTATTCTGCCTTCATTGTTTCCCCAAATTCACCTAGCTACATCTTCCATTGATGACACACTAGAGTGGTTCTCCACCATGAACTTTTTCCACAGACCAGTCAATGAAGTGAAAACTGAAATTAACCCTGTAATGCCAAATGTATCATATTTAATACATGAGTTTTGAAGCCCTCTACATGATCAGTGTGATATTTTTTTTCTTGAAAAACCTGATGTATACAATTAGATACATGCAATACACGCATAATCCACCAGGGGGGAGGAATTCGTTCACCAGAGGCCTTCCCAGTGACACTACAAGACTGTCATTAATGAGGAAGGAGGAAGAACCTTACTAATTCTGAAAAGGAATTACCAATTTGTTAGACATGTTTGTGTTATATTATGTTTTTGTTTGTTCAAAAATAATATTTGAGCATTGAGACCTGATGTATCAAATATGATACAAAACTTGATACTCATACATGGAAATTGATATTTGGAAAAAAAAAAACATTTTTGGTTGTTCAGAAGGCCCAATAAAGGCTTCAGTTTCAAAGAACTGGAATTTTCTGTCAGTGATTTAATGGTTCAGGCTTTACAGGGTTAAGACATAAAATAGTATCAGACATGCACAATATTATATCCATGAAATGTTAATAGAATGAGCCCTTTACTTAAACTGCACAACCTCATTTGTTACATAAGTGAACAGAGAAATGACAATATCCTGCGCTAATATGCTAATGCTAACAGATTGAGCTAGCAGTTAGCACACTAACATTAGTGTATTTATGCTAATGCAAAAATTAAAGGCGTTCCTGATATTTTACACTGTTGAAACTAAAAACACATCATGACTCATAACACACATGTATTAGAATTTACAGAGAAACAAGTCTCTGTTAAACCTAACAGGAAGATTGTTGCCTCCATAAAAGCACTTCCTGTTTTCATTTTGACAAAGCAGCATTCACTTTAATACATACAACCATTTTAAAATAATATATCAATGATTAACTTAACCCATAAAGACCCAAACAGCCACCGACCAAAAGCATCTACTGCTTTAAATTGTTTAATAACTTCTGAACCACTAATCCTATCAATACATTGGTGTAAAATACAGTTTGTCATCTTTTCATGGTCATTATGACCCATTTGGATGCTCAGAGGCTTCATTGTTACCATGGAAACACTGTCATCTTCTACAACATTGATTCACCAGTAAAACCAATAGATTTGGATCAATGACAGCAGAGGGAAACACTGGGTTTATGTTCAGTGAATGATATAATTTGCTGAAAAAGTCACTTTTTCTTCAGTTTTCTCTGTTTTTGATATAATAATCCTCAAATTTAATCTGATCTTTTCTGAACATCTGCATGAGCAGTAAATTAAATATAGGAAAATACCTGATATTTAACGAGAAAACACAAAATACAGAGGATTATGTCATAATAAATTGTGATAAATCCCTTAAGAAAAGTTAAATATTGAAAACAAAATATTTTGGAACTGACACAAAAGTAGCACTAGGACTTTATGGGTTAAAGAAACATCAACATGCTGAAACTTAGTGTTTAAATCAATTATGACAATAAAATGCCACTAAAAACTGAAAAAATACTTTAAGATTGAGAGGCTGGTAATCTATTGTCAAACAAGATGACGCTAGACTTTAACAGCTGACAAATGATGAATTAACTGTTGTCACTTTAATCTCATCACATCTTTTAGTGCTTTTCTCTTTAAAACATTACTCTAGAGCAGGGGTGTCAAATTCATTTTGGTTCAGGGGCCATTTTTAGTCCAATTTGATCTCAAGCGGGCCAGACTAGTAAAATAATGACTTAATAACCTATAAATAATGACAAATCCAAGTTTTTCTTTTTGTTTTAGTACAAAAACCCCCCAATTAAATTAGGAAAATATTTACATTTTACAAAAAAGATGTGAATAACTTGAAAAAACAGAAATTTAATTTGAAAAGTTTGTGCAATTTTAACAATATTATGCCTGGACTTATTATTTATACATGTGTATTACACATAATGTTCCATAAACATTTGGTAACAGGCAGAATATTGTTAAAATTTTGGAGTTTGGAACTAAAATTTGAACAATTTCTACAATATTCCGTCTCTTATTATTACCACAACTACAGATCACAGTGGATCCATAAATGCACAAAACATTTAATAACAGGCAGAATATTGTTCAAATTGTACATTTCGGTTTGTTCATCTTTGTTTTTATTTATGTATTTATTTACATTTTATTGTGAAAGAATAGTTTTGTAAATGTAAATATTTTTGCAGTGTAATGTTTATTTTTTCTCTTAAATTTTTCCACACAATTTTTCACAAAGAAAATGTGTAGTTGTCATTATTTATGGGTTATTGTGTTGTTATTTTTACTGTAGATCACATTGGTCTGTATGTGGAACCTGAACCAAAATGATTTGGACAACCTGGACTGTTCAGGTTAAGTTTTGCACTTTCATCCTGTGGGCCCAGAATGGAACCTTTGCCGGGACAGATTTGGCCCCCGGACCGCATGTTTGACACCTGTGAATTAGATAGTTACTATGTGTAATATACATCAGTTTTCCTACTCTGTTTCCTATCAGTTATTTACATTATTAAGACTGTAAACAAATGTTATATCATTAAAGAAGCACATGTGGCCAAACATGGGGCACGGGGCCAAATCCGGCCCGCCATAGGGTCCAGTCTGGCCCTTGGGATGAATTTGTGAAATGCGAAAATTACACTAAAATATTAACAATCGTCAGGTTCCACATTCAGACCAATTCAATCTCAAGTGGGCAGAACCAGTAACACACGATCATAATAATATATAAATAATGACAACTCCAAATTTTTCTCTATGTAAGTGTAAATATTTTCATGTATTTACACTGAAACAAAGTATAATTTTGCAAAAAATGTGAATAACCTGAACAAATATGAACAACCTGAAACTTCTTAAGAGAAATAAGTACAATTTTAACAAGATTCTGCCTGTCACTAAATGTTTTGTGTATGTCTAAGTTATAAAGTACATGTGTAAATGATAAACTGAGGCAGAATATTGTTAAACTTACACTTATTTTTCAGTTTGTTCATGTTATTCACATCTTTTGAAAGGATAGTTTGTAGATATAAACCTTTTCATAATGTAAATTTACTTCTTTCGCTCTAAAACGTAGAGAAAAGTTTGGAGTTGACATTATTTATATATTATTATGTTATTATTTTACTGGTTCGGCTCACTTCAGATCAAATTAAGCTGAATGTGGAACTGAACTAAAATGAGTTTGACACCCCTCTTCTACAGAGACGAAAGGCTCTTTTTAATTAATGTCCCAAAATGAACTCCTGCTGCTCAAAGAATGATGACAACCTGGAGAGGAGACTGTACTAGTTAAACAAGAGGCGGACTTGTCAAAGAATAATCAGGGGGAATTTTGCACAGACAAATGTTTTCCACATCCACGACTGTGAAAATGCAATTTGTAACATCAAAAGCCTTTGTCCTTGTACCGTGTGCATTTCCATTCATCACTGTCCCACTGTTGTTTAAATTAACGCATCTGTGTGGATCTGAAGAGAGAAGCCACACGCTCTGATCAAAGCTGGATTCACACACTTTGATGAAGTCAAAGCCAAACAATGAAACAGACCTGCAGCACTTTTATCACCAGGTTACTGACAGCTTTTTTAAAGACAGTCGCTCTGTTGGGCACTTTGTCCTCAATTTCTAAAGAGCTGCAGTTTACAGGATGAATATTTTTTAAAAAGTAGGGCAAAGGACCTGAGTACATCTGTTTTTAAAGTGCCGACATGAACACACATTAAAAAGATTCCTCAAGGGACATTTACTTCCAATGCTGCGGTGAACGGATCCATTTTATATGAAGATGAAGATAGCGTAACTACATAAGTGTGTGCGATCTGTTAAAAAAACCCACATGTCTGTGTGTCTGCTTAGCGAAGCTGTGCGTTAAACTCTGTAAACACTTGGCAGCTCTCAGGCAGATTCTGAACGTGTTTTGGAAGTGACGACTAACAGGGTCAAAAAAAATTTGAATTAAGCAAAAAAAGAAAAATCTTGAATTAAGTAAAAGAAAATCTTGAATTAAGAGAAGAAAATCTTGAATTAAGAGAAAAAAAATCTTAGATTACACACAAAAAAACTTGTATTTAGAAAAAAAAATTTTGAGTTAAGCAAAAAATCTTGAATTAAGCAAAAAAAAAAAAAAAAAAAAAAAAAAAATCTTCAATTAAGCAAAAACAAAAACTTGAATTACCTAAAAAAAATCTTGAGTTAAGCAAAAAATCTTGAATTAAGCAAAAAAAAAAAAAAAAAATCTTGAATAAACCAAAAACAAAAAAAAAAATCTTGAATTAAGCAAAAACAAAAACTTGAATTACTTTTTTTTTTTTTTAAATCTTGAATTAAGCAAAAAAAAAAAGAAAAAATCTTGAATTCAGCAAAAACAAAAACTTGAATTAGGAAAAAGAAATATTGAATTAAGCAAAAAAAAAAAAAAAATCTTGAATTAAGGAAAAAAATCTTGAATTAAGAAAAGAAATCTTGAATTAAGCAAAAAAAATCTTCAATTAAGCAAAAAATCTTGAATTAAGAAAAAAAAAAAAAATCTTGAATTAAGCAAAAAAAAAAAAAAACTTGAATTAGGAAAAAAAAAAACTTTGAATTAAGCAAAAAAAAAAAAAAAAATCTTGAATCAAGCAAAACCAAAAACTTGAATTAGGAAAAAGAAATCTTGAATTAAGCAAACAAAAAATAAATCTTGAATTAAGCAAAAAAAAAATCTTGAATTAAGGAAAAAAACTCTTGAAGTAAGAAAAAAAATCTTGAATTAAGCATAAAAAATCTTGAATTAAGTTAAAAAAAATAATAATCTTGAATTAAGCCAAAATATATTTTGCCAATGGAGCAAGTGAAAATTATCTTGGTAAGATTTCTTGAAATAACATTTTCCAGATCTATTGTCTAAAAATAAGTTTTTTTTTGCTTAATTCAAGATTTTTTTCCTCACTGAAAAGTTACTCTTCAGGTGATGAAAGTGCCGACATGAACACACATTAAAAAGACTCCTCTAAGGACATTTACTTCCAATGCTGCAGTGAACGGATCCATTTTATATGAAGATGAAGATAGTGTAACTACATAAGTGCGTGCGATCTGTTAAAAAACCCACATGTCTGTGTGTCTGCTTAGCGAAGCTGTGCATTAAACTCTGTAAACACTTGGCAGCTCTCAGGCAGATTCTGAACGTGTTTTGGAAGTGACGACTAACAGGTTCAAAAAAATTTTGAATTAAGCAAAAAAAGAAAAATCTTGAATTAAGTAAAAAGAAAATCTTGAATTAAGAGAAGAAAATCTTGAATTAAGAGAAAAAAAATCTTAGATTACACACAAAAAAACTTGTATTTAGAAAAAAAAATTTTGAGTTAAGCAAAAAATCTTGAATTAAGCAAAAAAAAAAAAAAAAAAAATCTTCAATTAAGCAAAAACAAAAACTTGAATTACTTAAAAAAAAAAATCTTGATTTAAGCAAAATATCTTGAATTAAGCAAAAAAAAAAAAAAAAAAAAAAAAAATCTTCAATTAAGCAAAAACAAAAACTTGAATTACTTAAAAAAAAATCTTGAGTTAAGCAAAAAATCTTGAATTAAGCAAAAAAAAAAAAAAAATCTTGAATAAACCAAAAACAAAAAAAAAAAATCTTGAATTAAGTAAAAACAAAAACTTGAATTACTTTTTTAAAAAAAATCTTGAATTAAGCAAAAAAAAAAAAAAAAAAAAAAAAAAAAAAAAATCTTGAATTTAGCAAAAACAAAAACTTGAATTAGGAAAAAGAAATCTTGAATTAAGCAAAAAAAAATCTTGAATTAAGAAAAAAATCTTGAATTAAGAAAAAAATCTTGAATTAAGAAAAAAATCTTGAATTAAGCAAAAAAAAAAACTTGAATTAGGAAAAAAAAAAACTTTGAATTAAGCAAAAAAAAAAAAAAAAATCTTGAATCAAGCAAAACCAAAAACTTGAATTAGGAAAAAGAAATCTTGAATTAAGCAAAAAAAAAAAAAAAAAATCTTGAATTAAGCAAAAAAAAAATCTTGAATTAAGGAAAAAAACTCTTGAAGTAAGAAAAAAATCTTGAATTAAGCATAAAAATCTTGAATTAAGTTAAAAAATAATAACAATAATCTTGAATTAAGCCAAAATATATTTTGCCAATGGAGCAAGTGAAAATTATCTTGGTAAGATTTCTTGAAATAACATTTTCCAGATCTATTGTCTAAAAATAAGTTTTTTTTTGCTTAATTCAAGATTTTTTTCCTCACTGAAAAGTTACTCTTCAGGTGATGAAAGTGCCGACATGAACACACATTAAAAAGACTCCTCTAAGGACATTTACTTCCAATGCTGCAGTGAACGGATCCATTTTATATGAAGATGAAGATAGTGTAACTACATAAGTGCGTGTGATCTGTTGAAAAACCCACATGTCTGTGTGTCTGCTTAGCGAAGCTGTGCGTTAAACTCTGTAAACACTTGGCAGCTCTCAGGCAGATTCTGAACGTGTTTTGGAAGTGACGACTAACAGGTTCAAAAAAATTTTGAATTAAGCAAAAAAAGAAAAATCTTGAATTAAGTAAAAAGAAAATCTTGAATTAAGAGAAGAAAATCTTGAATTAAGAGAAAAAAAAATCTTAGATTACACACAAAAATACTTGTATTTAGAAAAAAAAAATCTTGAGTTAAGCAAAAAATCTTGAATTAAGCAAAAAAAAAAAAAAAAAAATCTTCAATTAAGCAAAAACAAAACTTGAATTACTTAAAAAAAAAATCTTGAGTTAAGCAAAATATCTTGAATTAAGCAAAAAAAAAAAAAAAAATCTTGAATAAACCAAAACAAACCAAAAAAAAAATCTTGAATTAAGCAAAAACAAAAACTTGAATTACTTTTTTTTTTTTAAAATCTTGAATTAAGCAAAAAAAAAAAAAAAAAAAATCTTGAATTCAGCAAAAACAAAAACTTGAATTAGGAAAAAGAAATCTTGAATTAAGCCGCAAAAAAAAAAAAAATAAATCTTGAATTAAGGAAAAAAATCTTGAATTAAGAAAAGAAATCTTGAATTAAGCAAAAAAAATCTTGAATTAAGCAAAAAATCTTGAATTAAGAAAAAAATCTTGAATTAAGCAAAAAAAAAATCTTGAATTAAGCAAAAACAAAAACTTGAATTAGGAAAAAAAAACTTTGAATTAAGCAAAAAAAAAAAAAAATCTTGAATCAAGCAAAACCAAAAACTTGAATTAGGAAAAAGAAATCTTGAATTAAGCAAAAAAAAAAAAAAATCTTGAATTAAGCAAAAAAAAAATCTTGAATTAAGGAAAAAACTCTTGAAGTAAGAAAAAAAATCTTGAATTAAGCATAAAAAATCTTGAATTAAGTTAAAAAAAAATAATAATCTTGAATTAAGCCAAAATATATTTTGCCAATGGAGCAAGTGAAAATTATCTTGGTAAGATTTCTTGAAATAACATTTTCCAGATCTATTGCCTAAAAATAAGGTTTTTTTTGCTTAATTCAAGATTTTTTTCCTCACTGAAAAGTTACTCTTCAGGTGATGAAAGTGCCGACATGAACACACATTAAAAAGACTCCTCTAAGGACATTTACTTCCAATGCTGCAGTGAACGGATCCATTTTATATGAAGATGAAGATAGTGTAACTACATAAGTGCGTGCGATCTGTTAAAAAACCCACATGTCTGTGTGTCTGCTTAGCGAAGCTGTGCATTAAACTCTGTAAACACTTGGCAGCTCTCAGGCAGATTCTGAATGTGTTTTGGAAGTGACGACTAACAGGTCCAGTTGGTGTGAACACACACAGATGATATCATGTAGTGTTTGTGTAGTGTACATATTGTAGTCTTACATCCTCTGATCCAGACATTCGCACAAACATGTTTTTTAAATGCACACTGGAAAAAATCTAAATCTTACCAAGTGTATTTTTCTCATTTCTAGTCCAAATATCTCATCATACTTAAAATAAGACATAATCACCTGAAGAGTAATTTTTCAGTGAGATATAAGAACTTATTTTTAGACAGTAGATCTTGAAAATCTTATTTGAAAAAAACTTACCAAGATCATTTTCACTTGGCAGATTTTTTTTTTTTTTTTTGCTTGAATTAAGTAAAAAATCTTGAATTAAGCAAAAAAATAAAAAAAGAAAAGAAAAAAATCTTGAATTAAGCAAAAAAAAAACTTGAATTAGGAAAAAGAAATATTGAATTAAGCAAAAATAAATAAATAAATCTTGAATTAAGAAAAAAATCTTGAATTAAAAAAAATCTTGGATTACGCAAAAAAATCTTGAATTTAGAAAAAAAAAATCTTGAATTAAGCAAAAAATCTTGAATTAAGCAAAAAAATTCTTGAATTCAGCAAAAAAAATTCTTGAATTAAGCAAAAAAAAAAGAAAAAAAAACTTGAATTAGCAAAAAGAAATTTTGAAACAAGCAAAAAAAAATGTTGAATTAAGCAAAAAAAATCTTGAATTAAGGAAAAAAAATCTTGAATTTAGCAAAAAAAAAAATTGAATTAAGCAAAAAAAAAGCTTGAATTAAGCAAAAAAAATCTTGAATTAAGCAAAAAAAATAATTTTGATTTAAGCACACACAAAAAAAATCTAGAATTAAGCAAAAAAAAAAAAGAAATGCCAGTGGAACAAGTGAAAATTACCTTGGTAAGATTTCTTGAAATAAGATTTTCCAGATCTATTGTCTAAAAATCAGTTCTTATATCTCACTGAAAAGTTGCTCTTTAGGTGATTATGTCTTATTTTAAGTGTAATGAGATATTTTGACTAGAAATGAGAAAAATACACTTGATAAGGTTTAGATTTTTTTCCAGTGCAGTTGTGGATGTGCTGAAATATCTAATATTTAGGTGTTTGTTATCAGAGGTCTGAATAGTACTGCAGAGTGTGTCAGGCACATTAAAAGTCATAAACAAGAACAGAAACCTACACATTCGTCTGCTTTTACGACCTCCTTTTATTGAGCTCTTACAGATTATTCAGAGTTGGATCAGGTCACGTCTAGATGTTAGTGTGCAAGTTGGAAATGAGCCAGTTACACATATTTATGCTTGAAAAATCACAAAACTGGTGAACATTACTTTGCTGAACGAATCTGTACAGGAAATGTGTTTGCTAATCTTCTGCAATAATCCAAAAGGAAAGAACGTCATTGACTGTTCGTACTAAGGCCTGGGTTGGAATACAAAACATCATGCCTGCAGCACTCTGGTCTTTTTCAGGCTTCAGATCAACAGGTCAACATGACTGTAGGGTCAGGGTTATATCAGCACCTGCAGGTTTCAGATTAATATATGGATTGTTTTGTGAGAACAAAATTTGACAGCCACTGTTGACTGTAAAATAAATAAATAAATAAATGAATAAATAAAGACACAGCCAGTGCAGTTTGTGAAGGAGAATGTGCTAAAGTGATAAAAATGTGACATCTGAACAGCACATCAGGATTCAGAGCTTGACCCTCCCCCAGGCTGGATTCATAAATATGGTATGTGTTCTATCCCTGCTGCGCCTATACAGTGAGGCACTGATGGATATTCAGGGTGAAGGGGTCCTTGTGAGAGCAGCATGTAAAGGATGACTGGGCTGGAGTTAGTAATGCACCATTAAGTAACTCCTCAGGATGTCCACAGACTGGGAACGGAAGGAAACCTGGTCCGTCAGGAAATCAATACAAAGCACATCAGTGTGAGAGTACAGACAGAGAAACAGGAGTGTGTGTGTGTGTGTGTGTGAAGATTATTATCTTTAAGGAAAACTAACGAAATGACGAAAACTAGAATTGTAAAAACATTTTTGTTAACTGAAATAAATAAAAACTATAATTAAAGAAAAAAAACGAAAACTACCTGAAACTGTTTTGTGTGTTTACAAAACTAACTAAAACTTTTTTTAAAATTATGGTTAATATTCCCTTAGTTTTTGTCTTTGTCAATGTCGGATTGATATGAAATCGATTTATTTCCCTCAAGCAATTTTAGCTGCTGGTACCATATGATATTTAACAGTCCGTCATGTTTTTGTTTTGTTTTGTTTTGTTTTGTTTTGTTTTGGGGGGGGGGGGTTTGTTGGGTTGTTTTTGTTTGTTTGTTTGTTTTGCTTGAATTCAGGAAAAAAAAAAAAATCTTGAGTTAAGCAACAAAAACAAAATCTTAAATTAAGCAAAAACAAAAAATTTAATTGGGAAAAAGAAATCTTGAATCAAGCAAAAAAAAAAAAAAAAAAAAGTTGAATTAAGCAAAAAAAAAATAAAATCTTGAATTAAAACAAATCTTGAATCAAGCAAAAAATCTTGAATTAAGGAAAAAAATCTTGAATTAAGCAAAAAACAAAAATCTTGAACTAAGCAAAAGCAAAAACTTGAATAAGGAAAAAGAAATCTTGAATTAAGCAAAAAAAAAAAAAAATCTTGAATTAAGGAAAAAAATCTTGAATTAAGCAAAAAAAAAATCTTGAATTAGGAAAAAAAAACTTGAATTAAGAAAAAAAAAATCTTGAATTCAGAAAAGAAATCTTGAATTAAGAAAAAAAAAACTTGAATTAAGAAAAAAATTCTTGAATTAAGCAAAAAAAATCTTGGTTGGAGTTGGTAATGCACCATTAAGTAACTCCTCAGGATGTCCACAGACTGGGAACGGAAGGAAACCTGGTCCGTCAGGAAATCAATACAAAGCACATCAGTGTGAGAGTACAGACAGAGAAACAGGAGTGTGTGTGTGTGAAGATTATTATCTTTAACGAAAACTAACGAAATGACGAAAACTAGAATTGTAAAAACATTTTTGTTAACTGAAATAAATAAAAACTATAATTAAAGAAAAAAAACGAAAACTACCTGAAACTGTTTTGTGTGTTTACAAAACTAACTAAAACTTTTTAAAAATTATGGTTAATATTCCCTTAGTTTTTGTCTTTGTCAATGTCGGATTGATATGAAATCGATTTATTTCCCTCAAGCAATTTTAGCTGCTGGTACCATGTGATATTTAACAGTCCGTCATGTTTTTGTTTTGTTTTGTTTTGTTTTGTTTTTGGGGGGGGGGGTTTGTTGGGTTGTTTTTGTTTGTTTGTTTGTTTTGCTTGAATTCAGGAAAAAAAAAAAAATCTTGAGTTAAGCAACAAAAACAAAATCTTAAATTAAGCAAAAACAAAAAATTTAATTGGGAAAAAGAAATCTTGAATCAAGCAAAAAAAAAAAAAAAAAAAAAAAAAAGTTGAATTAAGCAAAAAAAAAATAAAATCTTGAATTAAAACAAATCTTGAATCAAGCAAAAAATCTTGAATTAAGGAAAAAAATCTTGAATTAAGCAAAAAACAAAAATCTTGAACTAAGCAAAAGCAAAAACTTGAATAAGGAAAAAGAAATCTTGAATTAAGCAAAAAAAAAAAAATCTTGAATTAAGGAAAAAAATCTTGAATTAAGCAAAAAAAAAATCTTGAATTAGGAAAAAAAAAACTTGAATTAAGAAAAAAAAAATCTTGAATTCAGAAAAGAAATCTTGAATTAAGAAAAAAAAAACTTGAATTAAGAAAAAAATTCTTGAATTAAGCAAAAAAAATCTTGGCTGGAGTTGGTAATGCACCATTAAGTAACTCCTCAGGATGTCCACAGACTGGGAACGGAAGGAAACCTGGTCCGTCAGGAAATCAATACAAAGCACATCAGTGTGAGAGTACAGACAGAGAAACAGGAGTGTGTGTGTGTGTGTGTGTGTGTGTGAAGATTATTATCTTTAAGGAAAACTAACGAAATGACGAAAACTAGAATTGTAAAAACATTTTCGTTAACTGAAATAAATAAAAACTATAATTAAAGAAAAAAAACGAAAACTACCTGAAACTGTTTTGTGTGTTTACAAAACTAACTAAAACTTTTGAAAAATTATGGTTAATATTCCCTTAGTTTTTGTCTTTGTCAATGTCGGATTGATATGAAATCGATTTATTTCCCTCAAGCAATTTTAGCTGCTGGTACCATATGATATTTAACAGTCCGTCATGTTTTTGTTTTGTTTTGTTTTGTTTTGTTTTGTTTTTTTTTTTGGGGGGGGGGGGTTGTTGGGTTGTTTTTGTTTGTTTGTTTTTTTTGCTTGAATTCAGGAAAAAAAAAAAAAATCTTGAGTTAAGCAACAAAAACAAAATCTTAAATTAAGCAAAAACAAAAAATTTAATTGGGAAAAAGAAATCTTGAATCAAGCAAAAAAAAAAAAGTTGAATTAAGCAAAAAAAAAAAAAAAATCTTGAATTAAAACAAATCTTGAATCAAGCAAAAAATCTTGAATTAAGGAAAAAAATCTTGAATTAAGCAAAAAAAAAAAAATCTTGAACTAAGCAAAAGCAAAAACTTGAATAAGGAAAAAGAAATCTTGAATTAAGCAAAAAAAAAAAAAATCTTGAATTAAGGGAAAAAATCTTGAATTAAGCAAAAAAAAAAAAAAATCTTGAATTAGGAAAAAAAACTTGAATTAAGAAAAAAAAATCTTGAATTCAGAAAAGAAATCTCGAATTTAAAAAAAAAAACCTTGAATTAAGAAAAAAAATTCTTGAATTAAGCAAAAAAAATCTTGGCTGGAGTTGGTAATGCACCATTAAGTAACTCCTCAGGATGTCCACAGACTGGGAACGGAAGGAAACCTGGTCCGTCAGGAAATCAATACAAAGCACATCAGTGTGAGAGTACAGACAGAGAAACAGGAGTGTGTGTGTGTGTGTGTGTGTGTGTGTGTGCGCGTGTGTGTGTGTGAAGATTATTATCATTAACAAAAACTAACGATATGACAAAAAGTAGAATTGATATTTAACTGTCCGTCATGTGTTTTTTTTTTTTTTTTTTTTTTTTTTTTGCTTGAATTAAAAAAAAAAAAACTTGAATTAAGCAAAAAAAAAAAAAATCTTAAATTAAGCAAAAACAAAAAATTGAATTAGGAAAAAGAAATCTTGAATCACGCAAAAAAAAAGTTGAATTAAGCAAAAAATAAAATAAAATCTTGAATCATGCAAAAAATCTTGAATTAAAAAAATCTTGAATCAAGCAGAAAATTGTGAAGTAAGGAAAAAAAATCTTGAATTAAGCAAAAAAAAAAAATCTTGAACTAAGCAAAAGCAAAAACTTGACATAGGAAAAAGAAATCTTGAATTAAGCAAAACAAAAAACCTTGAATTAAGAAAAAAAAACTTGAATTAATAAAAAAAATCTTGAATAAAGAAGAAAAAAACTTGAATTAACAAAAAAAAAATCTTGATTTGAGGAAAAAAAAATCTTGAATTAAGAAAAAAAAATCTTGAATTAAGAAAAAAATAATAATCTTGAATTAAGCAAAAAATCATGAAGTAAGGAAAAAAAATCTTGAATTAAGCAAAAAAAAAAATCTTGAACTAAGCAAAAGCAAAAACTTGACATAGGAAAAAGAAATCTTGAATTAAGCAAAACAAAAAACCTTGAATTAAGAAAAAAAACTTGAATTAATAAAAAAAATCTTGAATAAAGAAGAAAAAAACTTGAATTAACAAAAAAAAAATTCTTGATTTGAGGAAAAAAAATCTTGAATTAAGAAAAAAAAATCTTGAATTAAGCAAAAAAATAATCTTGAACTAAGCAAAAGCAAAAACTTGAAATAGGAAAAAGAAATCTTGAATTAAGCAAAAAAAAAAAACTTAAATTAAGAAAAAAAAACTTGAATTAAGAAAAAAAATCTTGAATAAAGAAGAAAAAAAATTGAATTAAGAAAAAAAATCTTGAATTGAGGAAAAAAAAATCTTGAATTAAGAAAAAAAATCTTGAATTAAGAAAAAAAATAATAATCTTGAATTAAGCAAAAAAATCTTGGCTGGAGTTGGTAATGCACCATTAAGTAACTCCTCAGGATGTCCACAGACTGGGAACGGAAGGAAACCTGGTCCGTCAGGAAATCAATACAAAGCACATCAGTGTGAGAGTACAGACAGAGAAACAGGAGTGTGTGTGTGTGTGTGTGTGTGTGTGTGTGTGTGTGTGTGTGTGTGTGTGTGTGTGTGAAGATTATTGTCATTAACAAAAAGTAACGAAATGACCAAAGACTAGAATTCGGGGGGGGGGTGTTATTTCAGGAAAATTTTCAGATTCAACTTTAGGACAGATTTTCTAATGCTCCCATGTCTTGCTAATACAAAAATGTGAAAAAAAATCAAGCCCAACACCCCCCACCCCCACCCCGAAAATTACTGTTTCAACACTGAAAACATGGGGGTTTTGGCAACTTTCAAACCTTCTTCACTTTTGATAATGTACAATGTAGCAAGCTGCTCATGCTGGACCCTTAATTTTTGTTTTTTTGTGAGTCATGTCATGTCTTAAGAGTGAGTGAGTGAATGAAGTGTTAGTGATTCCCGCCAAAATGTGTGCTAGTGTTTCCCGCCACACTAATGGCGGCAAATTCAAATGGAATGTACATGTTGCAAAAAAAAACTGCACTTGTTTTTCTGAAGAGATTTCAAGTTGTTCACATTATTCATTTTTTTAAGGAAACTGGTGTCGATATAAACATCATCATAATGTCATTTTACTTTTTTCACTAGTATTATTTTAGTGGTCTGGCCCACTTGAGATCATATTGGCCCCTGAACTAAAATGAGTTTGACACCCCTGGTATAAAATATCATACAAAACACTGAAAAAGGTAAGCAATGCACAAAAGCTGCAAGTTAAAAAATATTAATAAATATGCTGTACATATACTACTAAAGTACTACAAAACTACTGAAATATACAAAAAGCTAACTCTGTACTACTTATGAGAAATATGTACAACAAAAAAGGATTTATACAGGCAGTATTTTATTTTATTTATTTATTTCAAACATGCAAAAATAAATAAATAAAAATAAAAAAAATAAAAAATAAAAACAGAATAAAACATTCAAATGGACAGAATCTATCTCCAAGCACATACAAGTCTGAATTTTGCATGGTCGAAAAGGAGTAGAAAGAAGTATGAATTTAAATATAGTATAGGAGTACAATATACAATACTGTATACAGTATACAGTATAGGATATATACAAGGTAGGATAAAAAAAAAAATCTGTATTTATTGAGCTTTTCTCATTACTAGCTCACTTACTTACAGGGTGGGGAAGCAAAATTTACAATATTTTGAGGCAGGGATTGAAAGACAGTGTATGACCAGTTAGTTTATTGAAAGTCATGAGAATTTATTTGCCACAAGAAAATTGACATAATAGAAAATGTTTTTATTCTATGTGTCCTCCTCCTTTCTCAATAACTGCCTTCACACACTTCCTGAAACTTGTGCACGTGTTCCTCAAATATTCGGGTGACAGCTTCTCCCATTCTTCTTTAATAGTATCTTTAAGAAAGTCGACATTGCTGTGTGATGTTCTATTGGTAGCATGTTCTAAAACGCCCCAAATAGCAGAATCCAGAGGGTTTAGATCTGGGCTAGAAGGCGGCCATAAACATGATTCCCAAAAATTGCTAAAGTTGGATTTGTTGCTGTTGTCAACAAGTGTTTTGGTGTTCTTGTGTAAGATTTTAATCCTTTCATGCATAGTGGTCACTACAGTTACTCTACAGCTTTACTCATGTATATTCATTAGTTTTATTGTTTTAGTTCCATATCAACCAACACAGTGGATACTTATGCATCATCTCATAAACTGCAATTCACACCATTATTGTAACTTTGCTGTTCTTGATTGGTTCTTGAGTGGAAATCAATTGTTAATATTTATTTTTTTGGCATATTATCTCCATGAAGTGAGTAATAACTAGTATTAGAATATGTTAAAATGTGAGAAAACATCAGATTAGCTGCATTAAACATGGTGTCATTTCACTGTTTTCATATCACTTTATGATATCGGGTTTTAAATACATGTTTCTTTACTTCAAGAATAAAATTCATGGTGTAGCTGAGTGGACATTTTTGTAACTCCATGAAAAACAGGTTGATTTAAAAAAAAAAAAAAAAAAAAAATTCAATCACATTGGGGGGTTTTTTCATGCCTAAAGAGGAATAAAAACACTCAGGAAAAAAAATCTTGATTAAGGTTCTCATAATTCATGCATGAAAGGGTTAACTTCAAATCATATTTTACTGCATTTCTAACGGTCTTGTTGTCTGCCTCAAGTTCAGTTGCCATTTTTTCTCATGGATTTGGTTGGATCCTTCAGGATTTTGGATTTGAGAGCTTTAATAACAGCTTTGGTACGTTTTTTTTGTTGCTTCCTCCACTTCCAGACTTTCTCGTAATAGTTTTGCTCATAGTCATTCTCTTCTTTCCATTATAAACAGTCTTTATGGACACTCCAACTATTTTTGAAATCTCCTTCGGTGTGACGAGTGCATTCAGCAAATCACACACTCTTTGACGTTTGCTTTCCTGATTACTCATATGGGCAAAAGTTTCTGAAAAGGTATGGATAATAGTGTTAGATATGATTATGACATCAATATATGTTTGGTTTCAAAACAATTGATGTAGCGCTTGCTGAGAAAAAACAACTAAATGTTCATTGTAAATTTTGCTTCCCCACCCTGTAGAGTTACTAAAGTTGGAGTACACTTACTGTCACTCTGGAGGACCATATGCTCTCCCATTAGACTAAATCTTTTCTTAATCGAGGTGTTGCCTGCAGCTGAAAACAGGCATTCAGATGGGATTAATATGACAGTGACAGAAAAGTAAGACTTCCTCAAGACGCTTCATTTTCCTCCACTATTTGAGTGGGTCTTCATCCTTAGGGACAGGTAGTACATCAGTACCTCATTCCTCACCCTTCCACTGTTATCATCATCATGTCGGGCATGTCCGTTATCTTCTTCTCTGTCGCTGTTCTCATCTAAATCTAAGAAATCGTGTCCAGTCCAGACACTAGCCTCCTCTGAAACTGGTCGATCGGTTTGCTTAGTCATCTGGCTACAAAGTAACATGTTTCCCTTTACATCAGGGGTGTCAAACTCGTTTTAGTTCAGGGTCCACATTCAGCTAAATTTGATCTGAAGTGGGCCGAACCAGTAAAATACTATTATAATAACATATAAATAATGGCAACTCCAAATTTTTCTGTTTGTAAATGTAAATAATTTCATGTATTTACTAGGGCAAGAATCTGGCGATACGATACAAATCACCACACTAGGATCACGATACTATATATCACAATATATCATGATACTGTAAATAAGGAAATTTTTTGTTTGTTTCTTTTTTTAAAAGATTATTTCCTTGAAGAATTGATTTACACAAAAAATCTGCACAAATACTAAACACATTTTTATTTAATCCCAACAGGATCTAATGCTATATCACAAAATGTTCCTGTGTTCAAACTTAAATCCTGTTTTACAGACATCACAGTTTCAGATCCTTTTCAAATGTTCATATTCTATTAGTTCAGATCTAACATCAGAACATTATTTTAGTTCAATCCCAGCAAAGGAACTAACATTATTTAATAAAACAGTGTTAAATAAAAAGAAAAACAAAAAAACAAAAATTAACCTCCACAATATCTGCATTTGAATAAATACCTAAAAATATCGATACAGAACATTTTAATACCGATACAGTATTGTGAAGTGAAATATCGTGATATATTGCAGAACTGATATTTTCTCACACCCCTAGTTTTTACACTAAAACAAAGCATAATTTCGCAAAAAATGTGAATAACCTGAACAAATATGAACCACCTGAAATGCCTTAAGAGTTTTGTTTTTGTTTTTGTTTTTTTTCTAATTTTAACAATTCTCTGCCTGTTATTAAATGTTTTGTGTGTTTGGAGATCCACTGTGATCTGTAAGTTATAATGTACATGTCTAAATGATAAACTGAGGCAGAATATTGTTAAAATTACACTTATTTTTTCAGTTTGTTCATGTTATTCACATCTTTTGAGAGGATAGTTTGTCGATGTAAACCTTTTCATAATGTAAATTTACTTTTTTCACTCTAAAACAGAGAAAAGTTTGGAGTTGACATTATTTATGTATTATTCTGTTATTATTTTACTGGTTCGGCCCACTGCAGATCTAATTACCTCCGCCAAGGACGTTATGTTTTTGCCAGGGTTTGTTTGTTTGTCTGTTTGTCTGTCTGTCCGTTAGTGTGCAACATAACTCAAACTTTCCTCGCCACTGTCACCAGTCAAGTGTTTGCTCCTGGAGGATTCTGTTGGGTTTCTGTAAATTGACTTAGAGTCTGGTTTTGACCAACTCTATATATAAAATGTCAAGAGATAAATTTTTTTGTGATCTGGCGCTATATAAATAAAATTTGATTGATTGAGTGATTTAATTGGTTTTCCCCTGTAAGTCGCTTTGGAAAAAAGCGTCTGCCAAATGCGTAAACATAAACATAAACATAAAAAGTTATGGACAGATTTTGATGAAATTTTCAGGGTTTGTTGGAAATGGGATAAGGAAGAAATGATTAACTTTTGGGGGTGATCCGGAAGAAATCCTGGATTCTGGATCACTTTGAAATTTTCGTTAACATTGTGGTAAATGGGGCCAAAATTTTTGTTTCCCAATATCTCGCTTAATTATTGACCAAAACTCATGAAATTTAACTCAGGAATTGACAATGGGGTCCTCTATCACATTTCAAAGGCTGATCCGGATCTGATCCAGAAGGCGGATTTTATCTCAATTTATATAAAAAGTGGGGGTGCCCTTACTTTTTGGCCTACTGTGCCTTTAATATTAAAGGTAGAAATTTCTGACAAGCGCCATCGTGTAGCTCAGTCCATTCCGCATCGGGAGTATGCCACCGGATTTCATGTAGCTTTAATACTTAAGGAGCTAGATCCAGAAGAAAACCGCCATTACGAGAAATGTGATTTTCGTGAATAACTACTGAACTAATAAGGATATAATTATGAATCCAGTTGCTAATGGTATGTTTTCATGGTCAAGGAATCTTAAAATATAGGTCAAATAAATATGGGACTAATATTTATGGTGGAAATCACAATATGGGGGAATTGTGCAAATCTCATGCAATTTGACTCAGGGATTTACAATAGGGTGTTCTATCAAATGGCAAAGACTGATCCGGATCTTTCAAAAAGTTATGGACAGATTTGGATGAAAATTTCAGGAAATATTGATACTGGCACAAGGAACAAATGATTAAATTTTGGTGGTGATCGGTGGGGGGGGGGGCACTGATCTGCCTTGGCAGAGGTCTGCGCTCTCAGAGTGCTTTTCTAGTTTAGCTGAATGTGGCCCCTGGACTAAAATGAATTTGACACTCCTGCTGTAAATGAATGCCATGTTTGAAGTGTGATATCCAGTTCTAATAATACATCAGTGTTTTTTTCCCCTCATCTTTTACACTACCGATCTGAAGTTCCCCTAATACCTGTTTCTAACTCGCACAACAATTTTTGCAAGATATGTTAGAAAAACTAACAAATTTGAGTTTGTTAAATATTTTCCGATGAACTCGCCAACTCCTGACAGGTCTTCTCGGTGTGAGCTCTCTTTCGGTTAAATATCTCCTCTCATACAGACTCCTAATTGGTTTTACTGGCTCAGCAGCTCAGCAGTTTGTTAATGACATCCCATCCTGCATTGGGAAATCGACAGAGAGCTCCTGACATATGAGTGTTTCATGAGGTAAAATACATTTTTTTGTAAAGTACTGCAGGTGGTGAAGGGCAAAGGGAATGTGTGTGTTTCAGATGTGTGTGTGTAAGAATGAGCGGTGGGGCTATCTGCTGTTTACGGGTGGGCGGTTTTGCTTAAGATTTTGTTTACACAAGCTGTTGCTCCCATGTGGCGTTTTCTCCTTGTGTAAAAAGCTTCCTGGAAAAACTCAATGTGTTTAAGTGCTGCCAAATGAACAAACACGCTGTCAGCGTTCGTCTGCGGCGCCATTCATCTGCATGGCTCGAAATGATAAAACAAAGCCGTTACGGCAGATGAGATGGCCGCTTCATCCTCGCCAAGATCCATTTGAGTTTTGAGGGTGTGATTTTTCTCATTCAGGGAGGCAGCAGAGCTCTGAGGCGCATGAAATCCTTAAGTAAAAATAACGTCCTAACAGATAGAACGCCGACATCCAATCTGGAAGAAAAATGGTCTGGATGTTTTTTTTACACAATTGAATGGTTTTTCTCTTTTCAGCGAAACTCCTGTGATTCAATTCAGGCTATTGCCGTGTCATTAATTGACAGAAACAGAGAGAGGCCTCCTAGGTTTTCAGTACAGTTTGACATGAAATAAGACGTTACATAAATTGTCAATGTCATACAAGAGCAGCCACTCAGGGGAGCTTAATGAGAACATCAGAGAAATGAACCCAAGGCTGTAGATGGTGGAGAAATGAAGCATTAAAATGATAGGACGTCTCATGGGTGCACTGCGGAAAAGACAGTTTTCTTTCAGCTCTGAGTAATACAAGGACATTCTCTTTTAATCTTAAACCCAAGCTTCACATCCCTCTCATCTGCAGCCATCTTCCCTGCATGAGTCCTCCCAAATAGCCCAGCCATGCTGCAAAGGGCAGCCAACCCCTTTTCAAAGTTTTACTACTTTCTTTGAGGGGAATTTCTAAGTTTTATTCAGGGTTTTCTGACTTATGTTTCACTGGGGAAATGAGATGATCTTCCACTTTCTAAGGACTTATTTGAATATTATATAAGAACAGTTTTTTATAGGACAAGTGACCATTCTCCAGGATTTGAGAGGATGGGCAAGAATGTCACTCATTGTCCATTACTTAGATTTATTATCTTGTAGACCTTCGGGTTTGACCTTAGTGCAGTGGTTCTCAAACTGTGGGGTGGGCCCCCTAGGGGGGGGCACAAAAGCTTGCCGGGGGGGCATGGGATCACTCCTGTTTTTTTTTTTTTTGTTTTTTTCTTCAGGTTAGAATATGTTGCAGGTGGAACTAATGTATTAGCAATGGAGCACCCTGGACTCATTTTAGGGACGTACAACAAACCAATCTACTGCCATGGTGATCTGTCACTAAACTAGACAAAGAGTTTAGGTTTGGACAATGGATAAGGATTGGATTGGAAAAGAAAAAGAGCAATGTTTCTGTTTTTGCACAGTTTGCACAGTTTGTACAGTTTGCACTTTAATGTTTTGAGATGTGCAGTCGAAATGGGGATCATTGCAGCCACTGATATTGTTAAAATGTTCATCTTTGTTATCAAAATGTTCGTCGTTCTTAAAAAAAGTAACTTTACTGTCATAGTTGTAAGATTATTGCACATTTCCTATTTTTATTTTGAAAAATATTGTCTCGGGGGCAGTCTTATTGAGTTTATTTGTATTATTCAAGCAAAAATCTAAGCTATTTTTAATTTGCACAACAAATTATTTAAGGAAAAGCAAAAATTATTGTGATGTTATTGATTTTGCACTTTAATGTTTTGAGATGTGCAGTCAAAATGGGGATCATTGCAGCCACTGATATTGTTAAAATGTTCATCTTTGTTATCAAAATGTTTGTCGTTCTTAAAAAAAGTAACTTTGTCATAGTTGTAAGATTATTCCACATTTCCTATTTTTATTTTGAAAAATATTGTCTCGGGGGCAGTCTTATTGAGTTTATTTGTATTATTCAAGCAAAAATCTAAGCTATTTTTAATTTGCACAACAAATTATTTAAGGAAAAGCAAAAATTGTTGTGACAATATTGATTTTTCTTTCAATAAGAGTTATAATTGCATCACTGTTACAATGTTGTTGGGGTTGAGGGGGGCCTGGAGATTTTTCATCCTCCAAAGGGAGGGCCTGACAGAAAAAGACTGAGAACCACTGCCTTAGTGTGGAAAAAGAAAAAATACCTGCAGAACAAATCATGAAAGTATTTGAGAGCAAAGACGTCTGATTTAGCCTGTGTACTCAGATTTCCACACATCCTCCAACCATATATGTCAGGCATGTCCAAAGTCCAGCCTGGGGGCCAATCACGGCCCGCAGTCAGATTTTATACGGCCCACAGCTTCGGTTTTATAATGTATTATTTACGGCCCGCTTGGACTGTTGAACCGAGTCCATGAATCGTAAAAGGTTCAAAATGCAGTTTCTCCTTTCACCTCATGGTGGCAGCACCACTCTAACTCTATCTGGCTCTGTGACCTTACCGTGAACCCTTTTCGATAATTTGTAACCATGGCGCCTGTAAATAAAAAAATGAAAGTTGGCAGTGAGGGCTGCCACTTCCAAGAGAGATTAGAATTACAATTTTTTTTCCCTGAAAATCGAGGCGATTGTGTTTGCCTAATTTTTCAAGAGACTGTTGTCTTGTTTAAGGAATTCAATGTAAAGAGACACTAGCAGACAAAACATGCTAATGCATACGACAAGCTAGCAGGGAGTGAGCGTTCCGAAAAAGTGAAGCAAATTCAAGCTGCTTGAAACTCACAACAGTGACTCTTCATGTGAACCTGGGAGTTCAATGAATTCACCACCAAGGCAGGCTACCAAGTTGCCAGGTTAGTTGCCTCTAACTGCTGGTGTTATGTACTTGTAGATGTGACACAAATATTACTTTCTGAATGATTTTGTGAAAGACAAGAGTAAGAGTCATAGGTTTTCATCTTAAATGTTAACAGACTTTGCATTAGTGAGTAAAATATGAGTAATGATTACTCATATAAGTCATGTTTAAAATGAATGTGGGGTTAAGATTTTTATCAACTTCTTGGACGTTTAAGATACTCCACACAGTTTGTTCTATGTTATCTGACTCCAGTGTGAAAGGAAGGCAGAAATGTCTTTTTTTTTTTTTTTTTTTTTTAACTTGTTCACACCTGAGTGACTTAGATTTGGTTACATTGCCATTTAAAAAAAATGATATTGTGACAATGAAAATAAAATTGTTGTAGAACAGTGCTTTTATATGTAATTTTTACTGACATCCGAAGGGACCACTGGCCCCTGGCAATCTCCACATTATCAGATCTGGCCCTCTTTAAAAAAAGTTTGGACACCCCTGATATATGTGGTTTGTTTGTACTTTCTCATATGACTTTTAGGGGAAAACTACAAAAAATAGTAAAATGAAAAAAATGAGACAGTTTTGGCATTGACAAGATCATGGTTAAAGCTGCAAGCTCTTAAATTGGGGAAAAAAAACCTCCACAATTTCAAAATAGAGAGGTTTTTTTTTTGTTTGTTTTTTTGATGCTCTCTCCACTTGGTCCAAATCAGAAGACTAAATATGCTATGAATCATTTACCATTGAAGATCCCTTGATGTGGTTCACTTTGCTGTGGAAACATAACGAGGAAAATACTGCTAACTAGTGCTGGCCACCTCTGGAACCGGATTGGACAACTCAGGTGCCAGTCTCACCCCAGTTGATTGACAGGTCACTGCACGTCTCGTTGAAAGATGATGATGAAATGATTATTGGAAATGCAAACAAGAAAGGCAGAATAAATGTCTTTCAAGTGAGTGGCACATAACGAGAGAACCTACCTTCATAGAATACATAATTCTGAGATAAGTTTTAAGGTGGTTTTAGAATGACTCACTGTTTTAAACTACAGGTCATATGACTGCACATTTAGAGGAGAAGAGATTTTGTCGCCAATAGTTTAACTGTGTGAATAGGCTAATGTTATGAAAGGCTAATGTAATGAAAGGCTAACGTTATCCTATGTTTGCCTCGTGTTGAATACATTTACAGGGTGGGGAAGCAAAATTTACAATGAACATTTAGTTGTTTTTTCTCAGCAGGCACTGCGTCAATTGTTTTGAAACCAAACATATATTGATGTCATAATCATACCTAACACTATTATCCATACCTTTTCAGAAACTTTTGCCCATATGAGTAATCAGGAAAGCAAACGTCAAAGAGTGTGTGATTTGCTGAATGCACTCGTCACACCAAAGGAGATTTCAAAAATAGATGGAGTGTCCATAAAGACTGTTTATAATGGAAAGAAGAGAATGACTATGAGCAAAACTATTACGAGAAAGTCTGGAAGATACTATTAAAGAAGAATGGGAGAAGTTGTCACCCCAATATTTGAGGAACACTTGCGCAAGTTTCAGGAAGCCTGTGAAGGCAGTTATTGAGAAAGAAGGAGGACACATAGAATAAAAACATTTTCTATTATGTACATTTTCTTGTGACAAATAAATTCTCATGACTTTCAATAAACTAATTGGTCATACACTGTCTTTCAATCCCTGCCTCAAAATATTGTAAATTTTGCTTCCCCACCCTGTACATTCACGCAGCTGCTTGTGTTACCAGTAAAACCTACAAACTGCTCCTGATCAAGTCATTATAATTTTAAAATAGTGAGAAAATACTACTGACGGATTTTTGGGTAGAGTATAGGGATGCACCGATACCACTTTTTTCCAGACTGAGTAAAAGTACAAGTACTTACATTTGAGTACTTGCCAATACCGAGTACCAATACGAGTACTTAATAATCCTATTCCAGTTCTTAGTTCCTTTTGTAAATGTGCTTTATTGTCGTTGTCATTAGTCTGACTGGAACAAAGTGCTGCTACTGACATTTAATGTGTTGGAATGAGCGTTTCTCAATTAATCCACCAGGGGGTGCCACTCTTAATTAACCATACTGGACAAATACCACGGAGAAAAGTAAATTTTTTTGAGAAGAAGAAAGTCAATAATAACAAACATGGAAACGACAGAGGTAACACTAATGTGACACTAAATTTGCAGTGTTTTTTGCTTGTAAGGTTTAAAAGCTCAGCTTCAGCAGGTAGAGAAATGAGTGATAAGTTTCGTTTTCACTTCCGCTGGCGGTGGTCCGCACTGCTCCGTACCCCCATTATATTATAACTAGGATGGAAACCGGCCCAGCCCTGGGTAGTTGTCATAAATATGTCAGTGGTTTTTCTCTCACTCACACAGTCGCTCTTTGAACAGATCCTCTACCTCCACGGTTCCCACTGGTATTCTCCATCTGGGTACACATCTGCCAGCACCTGGAAAACAGATGGAATGTACGCAGAGGACGGACAGAACGCTGCGTCCGTATCCGTCTGTGTCTTTAACGTTACTTGCAGTCAGCGTTACTTTTATCACCATCATTTATTTAGAAAAATCTCCACACTCCTCACACTCCACACACATTATTCCACCGCTGCGTACCTGCTGCGCTGAACTGTGAATGTCACATGGCCATAAGTGGTATCGGTGCGTTTGTATCGGATTACTTTTACAAGTACGAGTACAAGTACACACAGTGAGTATCGGAGCCGATGCCCAATACTGGTATCAGATCGTTGCATCCCTAGTAGAGTAAATAGAGTAGACGCACATATCACTGTTTTAAAAACAAGGTGTTTTGCTGGACCACTTAAAAAAAAAATGGCGAAAATTGAGAGTATACCCACTTCTCCAGGGACCGCTACACCACTGGACAAGAGCTTTTGATGACCAAATCAGAGAAAACATCTTACATAACGCAATGTACAATTTATTAGTGATGTGACGTTCATGAACGAATTGAATCTTTTGAACGGCTCTTTGAAATGAACAATGGGAACCGAGTCTTTGTTAAGAGCCGTTCTTTTTTTTTTTTTTTTTTTTTTTAAGGAGGGAGTGTTCAATTACCTGTCAGTTTAGCGTCACTGGGGAGGCACTGGCTTTATATACAGAGTAGAAGTGAGAGAATTCCTGATGTGGTATCATTTTGATATTTACATTAGAGATATCAGGTATTTTTTAATGTTACTTGAAGTATTTTATTTGCACTACAGTTTTTAGGTATTTAACCCTTTCATACACGAATTATGAGAACCTTAATCAAAATTTTTTCCTGAGTGTTTTTATTCCTCTTTAGGCATGAAAAAAAACAATGTGATTGAAAATTTTCTTCTGAAAAATAAATAAATAAATAATAAAATAAAATAAATATAATTTCAAAAATTAAAAAAAATACATAAAAAAAAAAAAAAAAATCTTATGAACCTATTTTTCATGAAGTTGCAAAAATGTCCACTCAGGTGGACACCACATGTTTAATTTTTGACGTACAGAAACATGTATTTACTGATAAATTGTGTGAAAACTATGGGGAGGGCTTGTGATTCTGGTGGTTTATGCTCAGGAAAGATCTACATAATGTTACCAATTCATGTCAGAAAAGATATGTAGTGTCTTAAAACTTTAATAAAGATATGTGTAAAAAAAAAAAAAAAAAAAAAATGAAAAGAACAACAAAATCCATGAATATACAAGGGAACAGCTGTAGAATAGCTGTCCACTGTAGTGACCAGTATGTAATTGCAGGGATTAATCACTGTTGTGTTTTGTGCAATTTTTTCCATATGTTTACACACGTTTATTGTTCTTGTTTTGAGTAGAATAAAATATTATTCCAAAAAAAAAATGTTTTATTTTCTTCTTCATTTTTAGGCTACAGACTAGTCCACATAATGTACCGTGATGTTTTAGGTCAAATTCCATCATTTGCCTAATGTCACCTCTCATGTCATGTATTTAGCCCACACATTTAACTAACTATTCTTTTTTACGGTAAGATAATATTTACTGCCGCGCCAATTAAACACCTTTAAAATGTAATGTCAGTCATCACATGTAGCCTATTTAGTCATTAAAACACTGGTGTTTCAAAATAATGCAAAAAATATAAAAGAGCCAGTCTTTTGAACGGCTCCTTTCAAAGAGCCAAAAGTCCCATCACTACAATTTATAGCTCAGACAAAACTGTACATGTACAAAGCTGTGCACGTCTGTGATGCTCACAAACAAAACAAACCTCCCTGCAATGTTTCATGTTTTTCAAGATTTCCAGTTGGCATGACCCAAATATGACAGAATGTTAGTGCCGCGCAGCTCGAACGGAGCGACGTCGGATTCCGGCAAGCCCTTAAATGATGTGATGTAGCCTGGGACTCTGTCTGACAGCATAGTGTAGACTGTTTTATGTAAATATAGCCAGAGCTAAAACCCTCTGTTTGCATAGTAAGTTGCAGTCATTACAGTAATGCCATCCGGTAAGTTACACAGTCTTATTTCACTCAGGAGCACATCCCACCTGTCTAGGGAAAGACGGAGGAGGAATCTGGACAATAAATATTTCATGAGTTTCATTATTGCATATTTATAGTGTGTCTGCCACTCAGTAAATCTGTCTGAGTCTGTGCAGTGAAACAGTCTTTAACCTATCAGCCTCAAAGTCGAGCCGTACAGTGCAGATGACTCATCTCATTTAACTGTGCTGCCGAGTGTAGAAGCAGAGCAGAGTAGTTTTAGACGGTGAAACAGTGACATTCATCAGGTAAAACGCAGTATCGGGGAGTAAGGGAACTACATAGTTAAAGTAGTGAATTACTCAGTGAAGTTGCAAAGGAAAAAAAATCTGCTATCAAATTTCTAATGAAAATGTCGCTGAGGAAGGAGTTAAATTTGAATATTTTATCTTGGTAGAAAGCATATAGCATTAACCCTTTCATGTATACTGGTCACTACAGTGGACAGCTTATTCTACAGCTGTTTTCTTACATATTCATGGATTTATTTATTTATTTATTTATTTTTTAAATACATATCTTTATTAAAGTTTTAACACATTCATATATTTTCTGACATGAATTGGTAACATTGTGTAGATCTCCCCTGAGTATAAACCCCCCAGAATCACAAGCCACCCCCCCACCCCCCCGTTTTGACACAATTTATCAGTAAATACATGTTTCTTTGTTTCAAAAATTTAACGCATGGTGTCCAAGTGGACATTTTTTGCAGCTTTATGAAGAAAAGGTTAATAAGAATATTTATGTTTTATTATTATCATTATTATTAATAGTAGTAGTAGTAGTAGTATGTTTTTTTGACTTTTTTAATTTTTTTTTTATTCATATTTTTTTTAAATCAGAAAATTTTCCAATCACATTGTTTTTTCATGCCTAAAGAGGAATAAAAGCATTCAGGAAAAAAAATCTTGATTAATGTTCTCATAATTTGTGCATGAAAGGGTTAACATTCATTCTGTTATGAAGCGGCTTGTTCTTTGTGCAGAAATGCAGTGTTTTGGCAGAGATGTGTATGACGCGAGTCAGACAAACCATTGGAACGAAACTGATGGATCCCAGCTGACCCTATGTCAAGACAGGCGCTATTTATTTGGCAGTAAAGTATTATTTTTGATTGGTTTCACTGTTCACACTGTCTTTTATCTGCCATTCAAAGAAGTGTACATTTCTAAAAAAATAAAGTGCTCTTCGATATACTTGACAAAAAGCAATCTGAAAGTCAGATGTAACATTTAACCCCTTCATGCATGAATTATGAGAACCTTAATCAAGATTTTTTTTTTTCCTAAGTGTTTTTATTCCTCTTTAGGCATGAAAAAAACCCAATGTGATTGATTTGTTTTTTGTTTTTTTTTGTTTGTGTTTTTTTTTACATGGAGTTACAAAATCATGCATTTAATTTTGGAAGCAAAGAAACATGTATTTACTGATATACTGTGTGAAAACTATGAGATAAAAACATTTTTAAAGCTGCTAATTTGATGTTTTCTCACATTTCAACAATACCTGCATGGAGATTATATGGAAAAAAAAAACAAAACAAAAATAAAATGTTAATTACAGTTTAAGAACAGTTTGCTTTTTTTTTTTTTTTTTTTTTTTTTTTTTTTTTTTTACAATCAAACATGTTAGTGCAGATCAGGTTTATCTAGAACAGCAAATTTACAGTAATGGTATGAATTACAGTGTTTGGGATGATGCATTAGCGTCCACTGTGTAAACTGATGTGGAACTAAAACAACAAAATCCATAAATATACAATAGAACAACTGTAGAATAACTGTCCACTGTAGTGACCACTATGCATGAAAGGGTTAAAGGAGTGATATTTTTCTTTTTTTTTTTATGGAATTCTGCATTTTAAGACATTTCCCTGTGGTTTACATAAACTGTAAATGCTCTGCTTGGGTCTGAATTCTTCATTAATTCAACTCCACTATTTCTGAGTAATGACACCAGAAAGGTCGTTTTGAGCGCTGGCCCTTTAAATGCAAATGAGCCATTTCACACCCCCTCCAGGTTGTTGCTGCTCTGTCCTGTTCAGCCACTTGTGTTCGTTAATACAACCAACAACTGAACATTTTAGGTAATCGGCTCGAAGTTTGGACCAGTTTTCAGTTTTTACCACAACCCCTGCTGCTGATAAACAATTATGTCGAACTCAGAGAAATGTCCGTCGGAAGTCTTGACCTTATATGTGCAAATGTTGTGATGTAACTAGTTATAGATGTAACAAATTAGGCAGGAATTAAAACGGGTTGTAGAAATCCACCTGATTTTTGCCAAAATGAATATAAAGATAGCTTTGCAGCACCTGGAGGGTTCAAATTCAAACTTTTGGAACTATTAGGTCCAAATACAGTGATCCCTTATTTTTCGCGGTTAATGGGGACCGGCGCCCCCCGCGAAAATCCGTGAACTGGAGCCGAAGCCCCCCGAGCCTATCCTAGACCTAGGTACATGTATGTATGTATCTATAAATAGTATATAAGTACTGCAAATGTAATAATTATGAAATAAATGAGATATATATAAAAGAAAACAATGATTAGTACATGTATACATGCATATATAGATCGGATACATGTACATGTACGTACTGTAAAACATCTGAAAGAAAAGAATGATTAATAACACAAGAAAAGGTCAGTCGGATATGTACATGTACATGCACAAAAATATATACATAAATTTAATGTACATGTATACAAATGATAATACGTTCTACGTGTATAAATTACATAAAAGAAATTACATATAAATAAATATATTTTATGAATAAGTAAACAAAACACACACACACGTACATACGTACTAACAGCTGATACGTACTCTCTCATCTCTTCATTCGTGACGCTTATCCATCGTATACGTACACACGAACACACGCACATCTACTCCCAGCTCTGTTTTCCTCTCATACGCACAAGAAACGAATCAGTTCTCTCTCTTTCTCTCTCTCTCTCTCTCTTTGGTCTTGAGCATCAACACACACAAACACACGTGCATGGGCATGCATGAACTGACATTTCTACATTTTCTCTCTCTCTCTCTCTCTCTCTCTCTCTCTCTCTCTCTTTTAACATTTTTATATAAAATAACACTTACAAAAAATCCTGCGAATAACTAAAACCGCGGAACTTAAAGCGCGAATTGGCAAGGGATCACTGGACACAAATAAATGAACCAAAGACTAATAAAAGTGGGTTTAGATAAATATGACCCCTTTAAAGTAATTAAAATTTTTACATTTTCAACAAGAAAACTAGGAGCATAACCCATGACATTGCAAAAAACATTCCCAAAGCTTGTAAAACACATCATACTACCTAAACAAGACCACATAGGGCCAAGACCAGACCAGATACTCAAAGGAAGAAAAAAATATGATTGATATGGTATGATGTGAAGTTAATTTTGCATATAGCACTAAAATAACAGGGATTACAGCGATTAAAGTTTGATAGAAGTGGAACAGATGTGTATTCGTCTTTTAAATACCTAATGGGAAAAAAAGACTGGGTGGATGGGAGATGACACTCAACACAACCACTAGGATTAGACTGGTTAACCCTTTCATGCATAGTGGTCACTACAGTGGACAGCTGTTCAAAGGTGTTCTCTTGTACAGGGTGACACAAAAAAACGGGAACTTTTTAACAATCCAATAAAACCGAGAGTGATGGAAGAAAAATATTTTATTCATAGTAATTGAAACCTTAAACCATGCCATTTAAGAAACAATGATGGAATTTTCATTTTTAAAAGATTACTTCCTGTAGATGGCGTCCTCCTGTACGAATGCATTCTTGAAATCTGCTGTTGAGATTCCTCATTGACCGCTGCAACATCTCAGCTGGGATACTGTGAATTTCATCCTGAATTCTCTGTTTTAACTCATCCAGAGTTCTTGGTCGAGTCGTGTACACTTTACTCTTGAGATAGCCCCGCAAGAAAAAATCACAAACGGACAAATCTGGCGATCTAGGGGGCCAGGGAATGTTACCGAATGTTGAGATCACACGGTTACCAAACAATTCTCGCACAGCAGCCAATGGTTACTAAAATGGGGGTGTGTTTACTCGCTCAAGGTCACTGTCTCGCAGTGCTGCCACTTGCTCATGTCTGCCAATACGCACTTCAAAAATAAGAAAACATAAAAACCTCCGGTCAGCGACCCCCGTAAAACACACTCCTCTCCCACAGAAATCCGGAACAAAAGGGCCATACATTAAATCATTCAAACAAAATACAACAAATACAACATACCTGACAAAAGTGACAGAAAACATAAAAACCCCTGTAAAACGCACTCCTGCACAAACCAAATGATAAAGAAATGTGTTTAAGTACATTATAAGCGCCTGATACAGCCTGAAAAGAGGTTAACAGAGGTTAAACCAAAAATTTTCATGAACTGTACGGCTGCTTACCTCTCCCACAGAAATCTGGAACAAAAGGGAGGAGGCAAAGGCGCGAAAACTCAGGTTATACATGCAGTGTCACTCTGTAAATTGTTCACTGGGGAAAAGACCAAAACCAAAAGTTCCACACACTGACCCGGAGGCCCACAATATCAGGTAACAACCAAAAGAAATGAAAATAAAATGTACAGATTTTGTGTAATTATAACAATACACAATACAATACACACACCCACACTGCTGCTAAATAATTGACCCTGTTACACATATACAAAACTTTTGACCCTAAATTGGCTCCACAGTAGCACACCACACACAGTACGATCCAAACTGTTCAATGGCTGATTTTTTTGTCTTCATGTGTGGGGTCTGTAACAGATAAAAAATCTCTTCAAATTTAGAAAATCCTTATGCGTTTAGGAGCAGTGAACTACCATAGAGGGTGACCAACTTCAGATCCTTATCAGTACCTCTGGTTTAAGGCACTGACAGGAGAATTAATCTACATATACCTGTGTCTAATGGCATGTGGAGAGAACAGGCAAACTCAACACAAAAGCCTTATGTGATCTCCCTGTAACTGAAACATAGCTTATCATTAGCCTGGCCAGCCATCCGGTTTTCTCAGTGGATTCAGTACTGAGAAAACAGTCTGGAACTGGGCCATTCACTGTGAAATACGCACAATTTATTCTATACTGACTAATCACAAGTCTGGGGGGTGGGTGTTTCGCAATGCGTCATACAGACCCGCTTCTTTTTGTCGTGAGTCAGTCAGTTCCAAGTCCACAAATCTCTTGATTCAAAAATGTTCTGTCCTCACTAGACGTATAGCTACTGCACAGACCAGGTCTACTGATGGAACAGGAGCCGCGGGCCTGCGGCAGGTGGATGATGCATCTGATTACTGAGGGAGGGGTCCGCGGACACGCCAAAACGGACCGGACCTCCACCTCTGCTTCCTCCTCCGTTTCCATCGCGCATCAGGTGAGAGGAGGAGAGAGGAGGAGGAGCCTCAGGCAGAGGGAAGGGGGCGGGGCTTTGGAGGGAGGCGGGTTGTTCATGTTCAAACTTTTACTAAGTGCTGTGAGAAATGCCACATCGGTAGGTATAGCTTTAAGTTGTAATGCACATGTGTAAATGATAAACTGATGGAGAATATTGTTAAAACTGCACTTATTTTTCTTAAGACATTTCTAGTTGTTCATGTTATTCAGATTTTTAAGGAAACGATGTAGATATAAACATCCTAATGTAATTTTACTTTTTTCACTGGTATTATTTTTGAGATCATATTGGGCTGAATGTGGCCCCTGAACTAAAATGAGTTTGACATCCCTGCATTACAAGATACTACTGACTTTACAGCACCTGGATGCGGCGCGTTACTTCCATGTCATCTGCTTTGAGACTTGCTGATAAACTCACTCGTTGCGTGTTGTCTCGTCTGAATTTTTACGTCGGCCACCAAAGACTGAATCTCCTCGACCGACCATGGTGTAGTTTTGGGCTGTTATCATGCGGATTAATGTACCACTATATTTACTGTCAACTTCCACATCTGTTTTTTTGTAAAACAGCGGGCCACAGAGAAAACTGTCTGACCAATCAGTGGTCTGCAGTGTGTACATGTCACGTTTTAGTATCTGGTCCCCAGTCCTGGAACCTCGGCGGAGGTGATACCAAAAAAGTAGTACTGGGTACCAGATTCCAGGTCCTTTTTTGTAATGGAAAAGCAAAAAAGGCCGAGTCGAGCCGAGTCGATACCATGTAGTGGACACGGGGCATATGGTCTTCAAAGTCAGTGGTTCTGTCCCTGATCTCCATGCAATGTTGAAAAGATGTGTTTACCTCAACAGCCCCATAACATCTAGAGCCTTAAAGAACTCAAATAACTCTTTTCCGTCCACGTGGAAGTGGTTCTGTTCTGGTTCGCACACCTAATTTGGAGCAATATGGAGCCTTTCAACACAAATGAATTATGTAAGAATCTTGAATGGAACTGAGAAGACAACAACAGTGCTGATATGTGAGAAATATGGAAAAAGGGATGTACAATAACTGCTGACTGCAAGAACAACTAATAAACTATAAATAAAGGACTACTGAGACAAAAAATGAAAGTTTCAACTGGATGGAGTGTAGTGTTGCTATATTACAGTCCACTGTGTACTTCCAGTGAAAACTTGAAAACAAACAAGCAAGAAAAAAAAAACTGCTGCTTCACCAGATGGTCCCAAGATTCCAAGAACCCTTAACAAAACAGGTTTCTGAATGATTGTCATCCATCCTTGGAGTGCTGCCACTGACACTATACTCAAATTGAGCTGTGGTCTTACAGTACGTAATGACAGGAGACAAATGGAAGGAAAAATCTGATGATGGAAGTCTCTTCTACGACGTCAGTGTCCCCATCCATAGTGAGTAAGAGGTCACTATGAGTGAGATTGATGAAAATGATGTGAATCATATCCTATGGCATTCACAGCCACATACTCTCCATCCAACTGAACACCTATGGGAGATGTTGGACCTATGCGTTAGACAGTGCTTCTCACCTCATTTATCAAAATACCAAATAGGGAAATATTTTCTGTAGAAGTAGTGTTCATCACTCTGGTGGAGGGAGACTAAAGCTTTGATGCAAAAGAAAACTCACACTGTTTTTGAAGCAAATGGTGGACCATCACACATTATCCCATAAAGACCCAAACAGCCACTGGCGACCAAAAGCATCTACTCATCTATGTTGTTTCATACCTGTTGATCCACTAATCCTATCAACACATGTAAATAACTGGTGTAAAATACAGTTTGTCATCTTTTCACGGTCATCAGATATGACCCATTAGGACAATCAGAGGCTCCATAGTGAATGTGGAAACACCGTCATCTTCTACGACGTTGATTCACCAGTAAAACCCATGGAGCTGGATCGATGACAGTGGATGGAGACACTTGGTTGTTTCCATGGTAACTACGGAGCCTCTGAACGTCCAAATGGGTCATATCTGATGACCGTGAAAAGATGGCAAACAGCATTTTACAGCAATTATTTACATATACTCAGTGCCAATGAAAACGCAACACTTGAAGATTCTTATATTTTTTTTAAATCGATGAGGATTTTTATTCCATAAGCTCTTTGGAATTAATCATAGGCCATTTCTTTACAGTAAAAATAAAAAAATCACATCCAAATTTGTTGACAAAAAATGAGGATAAAGAAAGAAACTCAAGGACCCCCAAAACCAACAGTCACAAAATTCAGTTCCAGAATTCAGTATGGAAATGACCTCCGTTTGCATTCATACAGGCTGTAATCCGCCTTCTCATGGACCTCACAAGCCTTCTGATGTTGTCCTGGGGCATACTGACCCACTCTTCCTCCAGAGCCGTAACTAGTTCCTGTCTGTTCTGCCCCATTGCATGGCATCTTTGGTCACGTGTCAGTCTAGGCATCGCTGAGTTATTGCAAATGATTTTGGTGCTTTTCAGCTTGCCTTTTTATACAGAACATGAGCACTCCTTAACTGACCACAGTTCCTTAAGTTGAGCAGTTCATTGCTGAGCAATGAGAAAAACAAGTCTTATGAATGCAGACAAGTTCATTCAAGCGAGACAATAGCTCAACCCGTCTCAGGTTGTTAAGAAATTGTCCGGGATTATCTTATACGCATTTTGTTTTATTAAGCACTTTGGGCTACAATTTCTGTATGAAAGGTGCTATACAAATAAAGTTTATTATTATTATTATTATTATTATTATTATTATTATTATTATTATTATTATTATTATTATACAGGTGAAACTTAAAGATATTGATGCAGCTCAGGAACAATAAAACACATTCAAGTGTTGCGTTTTCATTGGCACTGAATATATATTGATAGGATTAATGGATCAACAGGTATTAAACATTTTACATCAGTATCAAATGTTTGGGACTTTGTGGGTTAAAGTGACTCATGAAGTCAGATGAGGATAAAATTTTATTCTCAATAATATAATAAGGTGAACATTACGTAGAGCAGCAGCAGATGTCCTGGTAGTCCAAGGCACTGAAAATATATAGAAAAACAAAAAAAAAAAGTGAATGAATGAGAAGACAGGAGATCCATGTCCAGCTTGATCAGTAACTTTTCAGTTGCAAGGGTTCAGCAAAGATCGTGTCACCAAAATGATTACAATTGTTAGTTTGAGAAATACTGTTGGCGATCAAAGGTTCCCTGCAGTGATTTCTACACAGAGAAAAAAACACTTAATTCAAGCCACTTATGTATGAACTGTGAGCCACAATGCAGCAAATTATAGCCTGCAAAAGGCTGTTTGTTTGAGACCCAGACTGAACTCCTCCACCGGTGTGAACATTTCTTTGAGAATTTGAATGATGAGTGACAGCTTTATAAGAGGCGTATTGAAACAAGATGGTTTCACATGGTTTGGTTTGCTGATTTGTGTAAATGTAGATGTCATACTATGTACTTTCATATCAAAAGAAAGTCTAGGTTATACATTGCAGCAGTTACTATTATGCAAACCTCACAAATTCACACTGTGTAGAGAGTCAATAAATACAATTCCCCACCTTGGAGCTTTTTCCATTTTTATTCCTTTGAAAACTGTAATAGTCATTTTGTGTGTGTGTGTGTTCTGTTATTAACCCTTTCATGCATAGTGGTCACTACAGTGGACAGCTTTTCTACAGCTTTTCTATCGTATTTTCATGGATTTTGTTGTTTTAGTTCCTTATCAGCCAACACAGTGGACACCTATGCATCATTCCATACACTGTAGTTCATACCATTACTGTAACTTTGCTGTTCTAGATAAACGTGATCTGCAGTAACATGTTTGAGTGTAAAAAAAAAAATCGGTAATTGTGACTATACTGTAATTAACAGTTTTTTTTAATTTTGGGTTTTTTTTGCATATCATCTCCATGAAGTGAGTAATAACTAGTGTTAGAGTATGTTAAAATGTGAGAAAACATCAGATTAGCAGCATTAAAAATGCTTTTATTTCATAGTTCTCACATGGTATATCAATAAATTCATGTTTCTTTGCTTCTAAAATTAAGCTGAGTGGACATTTTTGTAACTCCATGAAAAGTAAGTTAATAAAAAATTCAGTCACTTTTTTTATGCCCAAAGAGGAGTGAAAACACTCAGGAAAAAAAAAAAATCTTGATTATGGTTCTCATAATTCATGCATGAAAGGGTTAATATCAAACACAGGAGGCCCTATGATGGTCAGAACAAGTTGCAGTAATGTATATTTTGTACTTTCGGTGTTCCCGTAGTCCAGCGTTTTTCAACCTTGGGGTTGGGACGCCACATGGGGTTGGCTGGAATTAAAATGTGGTCGCCTGAAATTTGTAGGAATTGAAAAGAATAAAAATAAAACCTTACTAATAAAAAAGATATGGTGAGTTGAGAAAGAATTCCAATTCATAAAAGACATGACAAACTGTGAAGCTGAAACTGCAGCACTGTGGTTCTGTTTATCTGTCAAATGTTCATTGTGGTCAGTTTCAGATGCTGCAGCTCTTTCATAATTCATAGTTTCAGTTCTTGTTTGTTCAGTATTAATTGTCAGCCTTGGAAATCCAAGCTGGACTGACTGCACATATCCTGACCAAAGAAAATCAAATTCTCACTTTGTGCAGTAATCTACACCTGGTGTTTCTGCCTCCGTCCAGAATAATATACATTATATAGACTAAATGTAGTCTAAAATTTATGTTTATTTGCAACATAGTATAGTAAACTATTACATGATCAAAAACAAATAAATTTTAGCAAAAAAAAAAAAAAAGTCATATATTTTGAATGTCTGGGGACGCCAGAAATGTGTGATGTTAAAATGGGGTCATGAGCCAAAAAAGGTTGGAAACCACTGCCGTAGTCAGTTTAGACCTAAGAAGGAACCAGAGAGACACTGTTTTTATGGCCAGGAAAACGTTTACTTTTGAGTATTTTTACGTTCAGCTATTGTCGTGTATAGTTTTTTTTCTATACTTTTCAGAAATGATTTATCACCATTTATTATAATACTATCATCTGTATTTTGCAGTTTTTCAGTGATATTTCTCTACATTTCAAGCCCGTTCTGTGGTGGGACTGGACCTGGACAGTCTGGACCTGGTGGCTGAGGGGAGGGTGAAGGACAAAATCTGTGCAGTCCTGGACAATCCTTCCCCACCCTCTGCATGATGAGCTGTGGCTGATGGGCAGCTCATTCAGCCAGTGGATTATCCCACCCAGGTGCAGGACCCAACGTTTCAAACGCTCCTTCGTTCCAACCGCCATCAGACTGAACAACAGCAGCTTGGCTTCGACGACATCTTGCTCTAAGCAGTCGTTGCATTCGTCAATGTCACTCACTTATGCACTTGTAAAAAATCACCTACTGCACATTTGCTACTTTATCACTATTATTATTAATATTTTTTCTCACTTAAGCCACTTTAACAACCTTGTTTATATTTTTTTATTTCTTTATTTTTCTATTGTATTGATGCATACTGTCTTGTGCTGCTGTGCACACTTGAAATTCCCGATCAATAAAATATATCTCATCTAAACTTATTTAATTAACTGATCATGTAGATGTTCATGAAGCTCGGATTAAAGTTGAGGGTTATTTTAACAGAAACAGAGAAAACGGAAGAAACACTGACTTTTTCAGTGAATATGTCAATAACTGAACATAAACCCAGTGTGTCCATCCACTGTCATTGATCCAACTCTATGGGTTTTACTGGTGAATCAATGTTGTAGAAAATGACTGCGTTTCCATGGTAACTACAGAGCCTCTGAACGTCCAAATGGGTCATATCTGATGACCATGAAAAGATGAAAAACTGCATTTTACACCAGTTATTTACATGTGTGGATAGAATTATAATGGATCAGCAGATAGTACCTTTTGATTGGGTGGAAACATAGTCATCTTCTACAACACAGGTGTCAAACATGCGGCCCGGGGGCCGAATCTGGCCCGCCAAAGGTTCCATTCCGGCCTGCGGGATGAAAGTGCAAAAATGAACCTGAACAGTCAAGGTTGCCCAAATCATTTTGGTTCAGGTTCCACATACAGACCAATGTGATCTCAAGTAAAAAATAAAAATACAATAAACCCATAAATAATGACAATGACAAATTTTCTTTGTGAAAAATTCTGTGAAAAAAATTTAAGTGAAAAAAATAACATTACACTGTGAAAATATTTACATTTACAAAACTATTCTTTCACAATAAAATGCAAATAAATACATAAATAAAAACAAAGATGAACAACCCGAAATGTGCAAATTTAACAATATTCTGCCTGTTACTAAATATTTTGTGCATTTATGGATCCACTGTGATCTGTAGTTGTGTTAATAATAAGAGATGGAATATTGTAGAAATTGTTCAAATTTTAGTTCCAAACTCCAAAATTTTAACAATATTCTGCCTGTTACCAAATGTTTATGTAACACTGTGTGTAAATGTACATGTATAAATAATAAGTCGAGGCATAATATTGTTAAAATGGCACTAATTTTTCTAATGAAATTTCTGTTTTTTCAAGTTTTTCACATCTTTTTTGTAAAATGTAAATATTTTCATAATTTAATTGGGGGGGTTTTGTATCAAAAAAAAAAAGCAAAAACTTGGATTTGTCATTATTTATAGGTTATTAAGTCATTATTTTACTAGTCTGGCCAGCTTGAGATCCAATTGGGCTAAATATGGCCCCTGAACCAAAATGAGTTTGACAGCCCTGATCTGCAACATTGATTCACCAGTAAAACCCATGGAGTTTGATAAATGATAGCAGATGGAGACATTTAGGGGCCGTTTACACGGCGTAGGATTCAGTCGACTCCGGGAAGATTTCATCGCGGATTAGCCTTCTGTTAACATGGAAACGGTGCCTAGAGTGCCTGAATCCGGAAACTTTTGATATCAGGGTCCAGGGTGGAATGTTATCGATACGCTCCGCATTTCAGCTCCGTGTTAACGCAAATCGGAGCGTTCCGGGGTAAAATATGACTTCACCGCATGCGCGCGCAGCCAAGAACCGCCAGTTAACCCACTCCAGGCCAGTTGGTGGCGGTAATGCGCCTCCAAGCTGGTTTGCCAGCCTCTATGACACAATAAAGCTGCAGAAAAAGAAGGAACAACCACAACAACAATGGCCGGTTTCAGAACAACATACGTGCTGCTAACTGTGCTCAGTTTGCTGTCACTTCTCCACCAAAAGTTAGACTTACTGCGTCTACACTCTTACCAGCGGAGATGCATTTCTTATATTCACCAATGCCTCTTCTTCTTCTTCTTCTCATTTAAAGGCTGTCTAAACCGGAAATCGTTTGTGCGCATCGCAATCGTTTGTGTTTTACCGCCACTGTTTCACTACAGCTCTACATCGCCAGTTACTGGTCTGGCATGGCCACTACAGCGTATTCAGCCGTTCTCGCGGACTCATGTTAACGCAGATCGTTATCATAGCGGCTTCGTCTTAACGCGGAATGATTTAATAACGCAAAGGAGAAATCTTTGCGGAATTAGATCCTAGTGTTGCTGTGTAAACGTACCCTTAGTTTTTGATCAGCTAATGACAGATTTCATGGAAAAAGTCACTTTTTCTTCAGTTTTCTCTGTTTTTGACATTATTACACTCAACTTTACTCTGAGCTTTTAATAACATAAATAATAAATGGCGATAAATCATGCAAGAAAGGTTAAAAATGGAGAAAAATTAATTTGGGAACTACCATAAAAGTAGCACCAGGTCTTTATGGGTTAATATTCTACCTGTTTATTTGCCAGATACCCTCATTTAATTTCTGATGCAAACTGACTTCAGAGAGCGAACATGTTTTTTTTTTTTTTTTTTTCCTGTTGTATATTCTTATTTTTAGATAACCTTGGACAGAAATGACCAGCGTGTCCGGGATGAGGTTGAGGTCCAGCTCCTCTGAGGGGACGAGCGCTAACAAAGAGCCAGAGGCCACTGTGACTGACCTGATTCTCCACAGGGTCCTGCTGCAGCAAACGGCCCTGCTGTCCATAGCTAATGGGAAATAATGGCTGCACCATCATTGCAACGGCAGGCTGGGTCCTCTGGGGACCAGGGTGAAGGTATCAGGGTCGTGTATTCTGACTGTGGTTTGCATCCACAGACGGATACAAACTACACAGAGTGAAAACATCTGAGGGATCAGGGTGGAGAAGGAAGGTCACGGTAGACAGGATGTGATGAAGAGGAGGCCTGAAACATACAGGAACCCACATCATCATCACCTACACCTAACCATGACTTTTTGTACTTAACCAAATGTTAACTGTGGCAGTAAATCTGTTTTATTCAGCTATTCTTATTTCCAATGCATACAATACAATAAGAAGACCACAACATTCACTGACCTAATACAAGAAAAAAAAAAAAAAAAATCAAATATCTCATTTGCTGGAAATTGTAGAAGCAAATGTTCAACAAAAACATTGTGTGAGTAGTGTCATATGTCTACTAGCAAGGGTTCAGAGGGGAAAGTTAACCCTTTCATGCGCACTGGTCACTACAGTGGACAGCTATTCCACAGCTGTTCTCTTGTATATTCATGGATTTTGTTGTTTTAGTTCCATATCAGCCAACACAGTGGAAACTTCTGCATCATCCCAAACACTGCAATTCATACCATTACTTAATAAACCTGATCTGCAGTACCAAGTTTGTGTAAATCAACTGCTTGGTATTGTTATTAGATTGTAATTAACAGTTGTTGTTTTTTTTAAAAACAAAACTTGTTTTTTTTTTTTTTTTTTTGCATATTATCTCCATGAAGTGAGTAATGATTGGTATTAGAGTATGTTAAAATGTGAGAAAACATCAGATTAGCTTCATTAAAAATGTTTTTATTACATAGTTTTCACACAATATATCAGTAAATACATGTTTCATTGCTTCAAAAATTAAAAGCATGGTGTCCAGCTGAGTGGACATTTTTGCAACTCCATGAAAAATAGGTTTATAAGGAAATTTTCTTTAGGGATGTTTTTTTCATGCCTAAAGAGGAATAAAAACACTCAGGGGAAAAAAAAATGAAAATCTTGATTAAAGTTCTCATAATTCATGCATGAAAGGGTTAAAAACAGACTCTAGATTTTAGACAAATGGGTGGAACTCCTGCTGGTTACATCTTCAGTTCCTTAACCCTTTCATGCATAGTGGTCACTACAGTGGACAGCTATTCTCCAGCTGTTCTCTTGTATATTCATGGATTTTGTTGTTTTAGTTCCATATCAGCCAACACAGTGGACACTTATGCACCATCCCAAACACTGCAATTCAGACCATTACTGTAAATTTGCTGTTCTTGATAAACCTGATCTGCAGTAACATGTTGTAGTGTAAATCAATTATTTGTTAGACAAAAATGTTGGTTTTTTTTTTTGCATATTATCTCCATGACGTGAGTAATAACTAGCATTAGAATATGTTAAAATGTGAGAAAACATCAGATGAGCAGCATTAACATGTTTTTATTTCATTGTTTTCATCTCACTTTCTGATATGGGGTTGTAAACACGTTTCTTTACTTCAAAAATTAAATGCATGGACATTATGTAACTCCAAAAAAGAAAAGAAAAAGACATAAAAAAAAAAAAAACTCGATCACATTGTTTTTTTCATGCCTAAGGAGGAATAAAAACACTCAAGAACAAAATTCTGACTAAGGTTTTCATAATTCATGCATGAAAGGGTTAATCAGCACTGTAGCTGCTGTAACAGGGTACCTGTGGGGTCTTGAAAAGTCTTAAAGGAGTGATATTTCGCTTTTTTAAATGGAATTCTGCATTTTCAAATGTTTTCCTGTATTCTGCATAAACTGTAACCAAACTGTAACTATCAAACCAGGTTGGTTTGATAGTGTCCTTCACGTCATCTGCATTGTTGGATCTGGTGTCTCTCATCTTCCTCTTGACAATCCTCCATAGGTTCTCAAAACCACCTTTCTGGTGTCATTACTAAGAAATGGGGTTGAAGATGGACCTGTGGAGTTGAATTAACCTGTTTAACCCTGACCATATTTTCAGGGGAAAAACACCTAAAAAGACATACCCAAAGTAAATGAAGAATTACTTCACAATAATAAGGTTCATATGGATGTTCTTGGGGTCTATGGACATTTAGAGACCTCACAGAATCTATTCCCATTGTATAAAATATTGCATCTATTACACTGGGTTACAAAAAAATGTTTTTTGCAAGTTGTCTAGGTTTTTTCAACTGAATTAGGACCATTTTGCACCGCTAAATCCAGAAATGACATCTGTTTTTCTCAATCAGGTCAGGTTTTTTTCCTAATTTGATTTTGAAAAATTTGATCTTCTCACAAAATATAATAATTAATACCGAAATAAGACTGGTAAGCACACTTTATGAAACTTGTGACTTGATTCCTGTTAGGTACAATGGTGTATTCACCGCAGATGTAGCAGAATACGTCAGGCTTATTTTTGCAAGATCTTCTAGTCGAAGCCATTTCATTCACCTGTAATATTAAAAAAAAACAATCATAAATTGGCTAAAGTTAAATCTTCAGAACTTGTTTATTGCAAGAAATATGAAAGAATTTTGTATCATATGATGTGAAAATGTCCATAAATGTAAGCAAAAATGTTAAAAAGCCAATATGTGCATAGTTCAGAAAGTTGACCTGATTGAGCAAAATGAATGTGATTTTTGGATTCAGCACACCAAAATTATCCTAAATCAGCTCAAAAAACTTAAACAATAAATTTGTTGCTGACCAGTGTTATTATGCCTGAGTAAACTGTAACAAACTAAAAGAGAAATTGGAATTTTTTATCCTCACCTGTTTTTTTTCAGCTGGATTGACAATGATATGCATGAATTAATTGTTCGTGTCGGAGATTTTTAATAGCGTATATTTCACCCCACAAAGATTAAAAATCATGTTTGAACATCAAAGTTTGCACTAAAATACACTTTTGATGTACTTTTATTAACATTAGGGTCTAAACTTTGAGCAACAGTTGAAAAAAACTTTCATTGTCCTGATTTATTATATTTTTATAGTAGATGAATATTAACCCTTTCATGCATAAGTCACTACAGTGGACAGTTATTCTCCAGCTGCTCTCTTGTATATTAATGAGTTTTGTTGTTTTAGTTCCATATCAGCCAACACAGTGGACACTTATGCACCATCCCATACAGACATTCAGAACCATTACTGTAACTTTGCTGTTCTTGATAAACCTGATCTGCAGTAACATGTTTGAGTGTAAATCAATTATTTGTTAGACAAAAAGGTTTTTTGTTTTTGTTTTTTTGCATATTATCTCCATGAAGTGAGTAATTACTAGCATTAGAATATGTTAAAATGTGAGAGGACATCAGATTAGCAGCATAAAAATGTTTTTATTTCATTGTTTTCATATCACTTTCTGATATTTGGTTTTAAACATGTTTGTTTTCTTCAAAAATTAAATGCATGGATATTTTTGTAACTTCATAGGAAAAAAAACTCAATCACATTGTTTTTTTCATGGCTAAAGAGGAATAAAAACACTCAAAAAATAAATCTGGACTCAGGTTCTCACAATTCATGCATGAAAGGGTTAATATAATTTTTTCGGCCTGCGGGCAGGCTGATAGGGCTAAAGGGGTAAGAATTCAGACCCAAGCAGAGCGTTTACACTTTATGTAGACCACAGGGAAATGTTTGAAAATGCTTTTTTTTTTTTTTTTTTTAAAGCAAAATATCACTCCTTTAAGGAAGGTAGAACTCGAGAAAAATTCATTTGGAAACTGCCACAAAAGTAGCGCTGGGTCTTTATGGTTCATTGCACTCGCTTTATACATGCAGTATGTTCAAGGTTTGTCGCTGTAAGAAGGTTCATCTGTTAGTTTGCCCTCATCTCAGCAACAGTTTGAGAGAATGGCACAACATTTACTAGGACTAAAGGAGGTCATGTTTGGCCATGCTTATAAGCATGATATCTCAGACAGAATTCCTCCAAAATTAGAAAAAACATTCACTTAAAACCAGGGACGAACTGAAATATTTTGCCAGTCAAAGGTCAAAAGTTAAGATAGCTGTGACCCCAATTCTGTCTATTCTTATAAGTACGATATCAAAGGAATTTTTTTTGTTTTTTTCAAACACAGTCAAGGTCACTATGACTTCACGAAACACATTTTTGGCAGTAACTGCTGTAATTCAGAGGATTGCATATGGATAGATTATGATGCAAAGGTATGCATGATAAGATGTGGAAGGACAAACCTTCACCCAGTTGCTGTAATAAAATGAAAGTAATTAATCTGTTGTCTTTTTCCAATCTGGAGTGTTTGTTTGTCCTTCGATGTACAAGACAATTCAGCTCAAAGAGGACAACAGTGTTTGGGCTCATGCCAGTGGAAGTGTTCAGACAGAGAACGGCAGAGCTCATCACAGTTCCAGTCCTTCGTCTAATGAACAGATAGGATGAACGCTTCTCTTTTCCCGTCATCTAATTCATCATCTGCTCTTTTTTTTTGCCTGCTTCTATCTTCAGGATGATTGGGAATAAAATGAAATTAGCAGCAGTTTCCATCTGACCCGCTTTTATGAGCAATTTATGTTCAGGAGGGTCCAAATTTACTACCTTACACCTTCATTCATTTAAGTATGCATAATAAGATACACCAGTGTTTCTCAAAATGTGGGGCGGGCCCCCCTGGGGAGGCGCGAAGGCTTTCCAAGGGGGGCATGGGATCATTCCTAGGTGTTTTGTTTTTTTCTTCAGGTTAGAACATGTATCAGGTGGAACTAATGTTTTAGCGTTGGAGCACCCTGGACTCATTTTAGGGACGTACAACAAACAAATCTACTGCCATGGTGATCTGTCACTAGACTAGACCAAGAGTTTAGGTTTGGACAATGGACAAGGATTGGACTGGAAAAGAAAAATGTGCAATGTTTCTGGTTTTGCACAGTTTGCACTTTGATGTTCTGAGATGTACAACGGAAACAGGCTCATTGCAGCCACTGATATTGTTAAAATGTTCATCTTTGTTACCAAAATTTGTTTGTTGTTCTACAAAACAATTATCTTATTGTTATACAGGGTGGGGAAGCAAAATTTACAATATTTTGAGGCAGGGATTGAAAGACAGTGTATGACCAATTAGTTTATTGAAAGTCATGAGAATTTATTTGCCACAAGAAAACTGACATAATAGAAAATGTTTTTATTCTATGTGTCCTCCTTCTTTCTCAATAACTGCCTTCACACACTTCCTGAAACTTGCGCAAATGTTCCTCAAATATTCGGGTGACAGCTTCTCCCATTCTTCTTTAATAGTATCTTTAAGAAAGTCGACATTGCTGTGTGATGTTCTATTGGTAGCATGTTCTAAAACGCCCCAAATAGCAGAATCCAGAGGGTTTAGATCTGGGCTAGAAGGCGGCCATAAACACGATTCCCAAAAATTGCTGAAGTTGGATTTGTTGCTGTTGTCAACAAGTGTTTTGGTGTTCTTGTGTAAGATTTGAACTTCAAATCATATTTTACTGCATTTCTAACGGTCTTGTTGTCTACCTCAAGTTCAATTGCCATTTTTCTCATGGATTTGGTTGGATCCTTTAGGATTTTGGATTTGAGAGCTTTAATAAAAGCTTTGGTACGTTTTTTGTTGCTTCCTCCACTTCCAGACTTTCTCGTAATAGTTTTGCTCATAGTCATTCTCTTCTTTACAGGGGTTGGACAAAATAATGGAAAAACCTTCACCTCAAGATGATAATGCCCCAATCCATACAGCTAGAATTGTTAAAGAATGGCATGAGGAACATTCTAATGAAGTTGAGCATCTCGTATGGCCGGCACAGTCCCCAGACCTCAACATTATTGAGCATTTATGGTCAGTTTTAGAGATTCAAGTAAGACGTCGATTTCCACCGCCATCGTCTCTAAAAGAGTTGGAGGGTATTCTAACTGAAGAATGGCTTAAAATTCCTTTGGAAACAATTCACAAGTTGTATGAATCAATACCTCGGAGAATTGAGGCTGTAATTGCCGCAAAAGGCGGAACTACACCATATTAAATTATATTTAGTTGATTTTTTGAGGTGTTTCCATTATTTTGTCCAACCCCTGTACATTATAAACAGTCTTTATGGACACTCCAACTATTTTTGAAATCTCCTTTGGTGTGACGAGTGCATTCAGCAAATCACACACTCTTTGACGTTTGCTTTCCTGATTATTCATATGGGCAAAAGTTTCTGAAAAGGTATGGATAATAGTGTTAGGTATGATTATGACATCAATATATGTTTGGTTTCAAAACAATTGACGTAGTGCCTGCTGAGAAAAAACAACTAAATGTTCATTGTAAATTTTGCTTCCCCACCCTGTAGTTGTAAGATAATTACACATTTCCTATTTTTAATTGGTAAAATAATGTCTCAGGGAGCAGTTTTGTTGAGGTCATTTATATTGTTCAATCAAAAATCGAAGTTATTTTTAATTTGTACAACAAATAATTGAAGGAAAAGCAAAAAGTATTGTTACAGTATTGGTGTTTCTTTCAATAAAAGTTATAATTGCACCACAGGTACAATGTTGTTGGGGCTGAGGGGGGCTTGGAGATTTTTCATGCTCCAAAGGGGGGCCCGACAGAAAAAGACGGAGAACCACTGAGATACACTAACCCTGAGGATGTCGAAACACAAGCGAGTCCGTACAACCGTGTCCTTTAAGCCAATCTTTCTCATATATTCAATATATTTTAGTCTCTTTACCTCACACACGGTCAGAATTTGCGGAAGCGTTCGTCCTTTCAGCCCAATCAATTTGTTTAGTTTACCTTGTTGTCGCAGAGGACCCTGCTGGAAATATCCTATCCTTAAAATCTTCCTTCCTCCTCTCCTTAAACGTCTGCTTCGGCTCGGCATGATGAATGATCGCTCAGGCCAATCAATTCTATTTAGATAAGCTCGCCTCCAGAGAGGACAGGAAGGGGAAGACAGATGGATTTTTCGAGTTATTCAACGCAGAGGCCCAAGGTTATTGTTATTTGGGCTGTTCTCCAACCTGATATTTCACAGGTAGGGCAAACTGTAACTCAGGAGAAGCAGATTATACCTTTACTCACAAAGGTTCAAAAACTAAGACATATTTGGAAATCTTGAAATCTTGTCCATTTTAACCCTTTATTAGGCAAGTGACTATTTTTGGTAATTTCCTCAAACACTGAGCACTCATAGAAATATTCTGCAATTCAACATTTCTACCTTAGTGTGTTAATGGAGGACCTAACAAGACTTTAACCCTCTAAAGCACAGGTGTCAAACATACGGCCCGGGGACCAAATCCGGCCTGCCAAAGGGTCCAGTCCGGCCCTTGGGATGAATTTGTGAAACGCAGAAATTCCACCAAGATATTAACAATCCTTTTAGTTCAGGTTCCACATTCAAAACAATTCAATCTCAAGTGGGTCAGACCAGTAAAATACTAGCATAATAACATAAAAAAAATAATGACAACTCCAAATGTTTCTCTTTGTAAATGTAAATATTTTCATGTATTTATACTAAAACAAAGTATAATTTTGCAAAAAAAAAAAAAAAAAGTGAAAAACCTGATATGTCTTAAGAGAAGCAAATACAATTTTAACAATATTCTGCATGCTACTAAATGTTTTGTGTATTTGTAGATCCACTGTGATCTGTAAGTTATAATGTACATGTGGAAATGATAAACTGAGGCAGAATATTGTTAAAATTACACTTATTTTTTTCACTTTGTTCATGTTATTTACATCTTTTGAAAGGATAGTTTGTAGATGTAAACCTGTTCATAACGTAAATTAACTTTTTTTGCTCTAAAACACAGAGATAAGTTTGGAATTGACCTTATTTATATATTATTATGTTATTATTTTACTGGTCCGGCCCATTTCATATCAAATTTAGCTGAATGTGGCCCCTGAACTAAAATGAGTTTGACACCCCTGCTCTCAAGCCTGAACCATTAAATCATTGACAGAAAATTACAATTTTTTGAAACTGGAGCCTTTATTAGTCCTTCTGAACAACCAACAACTTATTTTTTTCAAATATCAATTTCCATGTATGAGTTTCAATTTTGTATCATATTTGATACATCGGGTCTCAATGCTCAAATATTATTATTTTTGAACAAACAAAAATATAATATAACACAAACATGTCTAACAAATTGTTAATTCCTTTTCAAAATTGTCAAAGTTCTTCCTCCTTCCTCATTTATGACAGTCTCGTAGTGTCACTGGAAAGGCCCCTGGTGAAAGAATTCCTCCCCCTGGTGGATTATCTGTGTATTGCATGTATTTAATTGTATAATTGTAATTGTAAATCTCACCTGTTCAACTTTACATTTTCTTGAGCCTCTTTTGTTTTTCTCTCTGCTCTTTTGTTTTGTTTGTGAAGCATCTTTGAGAGTCCAAAAAAGCGCTATGTAAGTGTGATGTATTATTATTATTATTATTATTATTATTATTATTATACATCAGGTTTTTCCAGAAAAAACAATCACACTGATCATGTAGAGGGCTTCAAAACTCATGTATCAAATACGATACATTTGGCATTAGAGGGTTATTATTTTTGTGTATGAATATTTTTTAAAAATTGTTTATTGTCATGTATCAAATACGATACATTTGGCATTAGAGGGTTATTATTTTTGTGTATGAATATTTTTTTTAAAAATTGTTTATTGTCATGTATCAAATACGATACATTTGGCATTAGAGGGTTATTATTTTTGTGTATGAATATTTTTTAAAAATTGTTTATTGTCATGTATCAAATACGATACATTTGGCATTAGAGGGTTATTATTTTTGTGTATGAATATTTTTTTTAAAAATTGTTTATTGTCATGTAAAAAATCAAGATCAGTGAAGTTACCATATTTGGTTCCTTACCCTTATGTGGAAAAAAAAAATCTCGAAAGTACAGTCTATGTAAAAAATACAAGAAAAACAAATGTAATGTTTTTGCATCATTTCATCAGGTTTATATTTACCTATGTTTTGTACTTTCTGGATATGTAGTTTTGCACTTGGTTTTGTATTCATTTGGTACTATCTTTGGATGTATTTAGTTGGTTTATCTGACTTTATACAGTGTGATTTTATAGCTAGTTGTGTATGGCTAACCATTAAGGTTATTACACTGGGTTACAAACAATGTTTTTTGCAAGTTGTCTAGGTTTTTTCAACTGAATTCGGACCATTTTGCACCACTAAATCCAAAAACGACATCTGTTTTTCTCAATCAGGTCAGGTTTTTTTTGCTAATTTGGTTTTGAAAAATTTGATCTTCTCACAAAATTGATTACATTTTTGTGACTTTATCAGTTGATTTTTTATATAGTTCTCACCCAAAATAGGTTTTAAGAGAAAAAAAAATCATTTGCTAACAGGATTCCTGTTAGGTACAATGGTGTATTCACCGCAGATGTAGCAGAATACATCAGGCTTATTTTTGCAAGATCTTCTAGTCGAAGCCATTTCATTCACCTGTAATATTAAAAAAACATGAATCATAAATTGGCAAAAGTAAAATCTTCAGAACTCATTTATTGCAAGAAATATGAAAGAATTTTGGATCATATGATGTGAAAATGCCCATAAATGTAAGCAAAAATGTTAAAAAGCCAATATGTAGCATAGTTCAGAAAGTTGACCTGATTGAGCAAAATGAATGTGATTTTTGGATTCAGCACACCAAAATTATCCTAAATCAGCTCAAAAAACTTAAACAATAAATTTGTTGTTGACCAGTGTTATTATTTAGAAGGGGGCAGGAAATATAAGATTTTCTTCATCCTGCTCCTTTTCGAGCATGGGTGTGTATATGTTTGTTTACTTGATGATTATTGAATGTTACTGATAAAATGCACAACCATGAACTAAATAAATAAATAAATAAATAAAGTGACAAAAACATGTATTTTAGAGCATTAGACCAACATAAGTGCTGGTCCAGACCCCTGTCCACATCCACATGATCCTTTTGAACATCATTCCTTACATTAGTACCATTACTTCATGGTACCGAACAAAGCAGGTCCACTCACTGTTCATGCAGAGGTGGACCTTACAGACCCTGGAGACCACATTGGACCTGACATTGTTGACTCACTGTCCTCACTTTAACTGTTGCTGTCACTGTCTTGAAATATGTGCAGAAATTACCAAAAACAGTCACTTGCCTGATAAAGGGGTAAATATGGGGCCAATCCTGTGCCTTAGTGAGGTCATGAAGCATGTTGGTTTTTATAACACTACGCAGTGATTGAGAGATTTTATAGAAGTTTTGCAGCTGTATATAGTGAATATGAGTGATTTTTGTCAGTTTATGACCTTATGACAGTTGTTTTATTGCATGTGTTTACTTTTTAGCAAGTGCTGCTCAGATTTTTATGGCAAGAGGAGAGAGACTGTTGTCACGACAACCGACAAGGAGATAGATGACAATGTCCAATAACAGTATTTCAGTGAGTGGCCTATAAAGGGTTAACCCTCAAAGACCTAAACAACAACTACCGACCACACGCATCGCTTGCTTTTATGATTTTTATATTTGTGTCTGTGTATGTATAGTATGTTTTTATACCTGTGTATTTATCTGCGTGTGTTGTTGCCTATGTATATTCCTTCTGATTTTATTGTAAAGCACTTTGTGAAACCTTTATGCAAGAAGTGCTATATAAATAAACTTTATTATTCTTATTCTTATTCTTCTTATTATTATTATTGTTATTGTTGTTGTTGTTGTTGTTGTTGTTATTGTTATTGTTATTGTTATTGATAGAAGTAGTAGTAGTAGTGGTGGTATTATTATCTCCTCACCTAAAATGTCTTATATTAATTTATATACTACTTGAACCAATAATCCTACACTGTAAAAAAAAAAAAAAAATCTGTAATTTAACAGAACATTTTTGTTATGAAAAGTCCTGTAATTACACAAGATATTTGTCAATTAACAAACAAGTCTTGTTCAACTTACAGAACAAATACTTCTTTTACGGTTAATTGTCAGTAATTTTATCTCATTTTATTATTTTTTTACAGTATGAAACTTTAAATTAAAAGTTTAATCTCATACATAGAAAAGAAATATTTGTGAAATTATGATACATTTGCAAATGTATTTTAACTGTATTTTTCTGTGGGAAAAAAATTATTATGTTATTTTACATTTGACACGTAAAATCACAGTCTATTTTTGTCATTTCATTGATATTTTCCTGTATCTTAAAAATACAGGAAAAATCTGTAAAATAAACGGTAAAAATTCTGTTAAATTACAGATTTTTTTTTACAGTGTATGTCTAGGTTTTGTGAACCTGTAAAATCCTGCAAAGATGTATCTTTTGTAAATTATGTTATATTGCCTTACTGATATTTTCTAAGATTTTCATTTTCTCTTTCTAATAACAAAAAAGAAAGTTACTACCTGACGAAAATAGAAAAACAAACCAAAAACAGCTGTTTTTTTTTTTTTTTTTTTTTTCTGAGACCGGATGTTATCATTTTTAAGGAAAAAGCACTAATTTTTACTTATTTATTTTTCAGGAAAAAGCGCTAATGCCAAGGTCACAAAGATTCTTACGAACAATGGGTTTGTACGAATCTTACAGTTCGTACGAAATCTGGAGTTTGCAGACATTTGTGGAGGGAGCATGTCTACGATGTCCAGATTTTGTACGAACTGGAAGATTCGTACAAACCCATTGTTCGTAAGAATCTTTGTGACCTTGGTATTAGCGCTCTTTCCTTGAAAATGACATCATCCGGTCTCAGAAAATAAAAAAAACAGCCGTGTATCTTTTGGTAATTGAATTTTCTTTTCGGAAACAAAAGAAAAACTAGTGGTTAATCGATTTCTGTTTTTAAAATAGACAAATTAAAATTGAATTTCAAGGCATTTTTTTTTCAGTGTCAAAACAAATAAACCAAACTTTTTAAAAAATGGATTAATTTTTGTTTTCTCTTTCTTCCAGATTTTGTTCGAACTGGAAGATCCATACAAACCCATCGTTCGTAAGAATCTTTGTGACCTTGGTATTAGCGCTCTTTCCTTGAAAATGACATCATCCGGTCTCAGAAAATAAAAAAAACCAACCGTGTATGTTTTGGTAATTGAATTTTCTTTTTGGAAACAAAAGAAAAACTAGTGGTTAATTGATTTCCGTTTTTAAAACAGACTAAATTGAATTTCAAGGCGTTTTTTTTTTTTTTTTTCAGTGTCAAAACAGACATCATCCAGTCTCAGAAAATAAAAAAAACAGCCATGTATCTTTTGGTATCTGAATTTCTTTTCGGAAACAAAAGAAAAACTAGTGGTTAATTGATTTCCGTTTTTAAAATAGACAAATTAAAACTGAAGTTTAAGGCATTTATTTTTATTTATTTATTTTTTTTCAGTGTCAAAACGGATAAAACCAAATTTTAAAAAATGGATTGATTTTTGTTTTCTCTTTCTTCCAGATTTGGTACGAACTGGAAGATTCGTACAAACGCATCATTTGTAAGAATCTTTGTGACCTTGGCATTAGCGCTCTTTCCTTGAAAATGACATCATCCGGTCTCAGAAAAGGAAAAAACAGATGTTTTTGGTCCACTTTTCCATTTCTGTCAGGTGCTAACTTTCTTTTTTGTTATTAGAAAGAGAAAGCAAAAATCAGTTGTTTTTTTTTTGTTTGTTTGTTTTTTATTTGTTTTGACACTGAAAAAGAAAAATGCCTTGAAATTCAATTTTAATTCTTCTATTTTATAACAAAAATCAAATAACCACTAGCTTTTCTTTTGTTTATGAAAAAAAAAATCCAATTACCAAAAGATAAACTGACCATCTTCAATCTGCAGCTCTCTTCTATCAACCTACATCCACAGACTAAATATTGCTGATTAACCCCCAACCCCTACCACCTCCACCTTTGTTACAAGGTAGATTTTCTAAAGCCTGAAGAAAAAAGTCCACAGAACAATGAATTAAATTAAAATATGCTGAAAGATAATAATGTAATTTTTATCCACTGATCCCAAAAAGCCATCAATCACTGCAGCTTGAACTGAAATTTTCCACACACACACAAAAAAAAAAAGCAGAAGGAAATATTCATTTCTATGTGTTTTCATCCATTGCTGTTGTGTGAATATTGGGCGTTACTTCCTGGAGATCAGCAGGAGGTGCATATTAGTAATATTGTCCTTTTAAGTATTATTTAAGTGTCCATTAAAGGGAAAAGGCAGAGGTTAAGACAGAAACCAGATCTGCCTTTAGGCTCTTAAAACATTTAAACTTAACATTTTCATACTTTTTCTGCATTTAGTGCTTAGTTTGTTCATTGTGATGATTATTTTAGTTCTTTTTTGGTTCTTTTTCTTAATTTTTTGTTTGTTTTTGGTAGGTTAGTGCTTACTTTTAGTTTGTTTTTTGTTCATTTTCATCATTTTTGGACATTTTCTGTTAATTATGATATTGCTTATTTTCCATTTTTTGTTCATTTTGTTCAATTACTCTTTTCTTTGTTCACATAAAAACAATTTGACAAGAAAAAATTCATTTATACAGGAGCACATCTGGCTGATTTTTAAGCCAACAGCTCTACCTAGTGGCTGATCAGCCACACACGTCAGAAATAACCACCAACAGACTTCGTTGTCATTTTAATTTTTATTTTAGTTTTTTCACCTAGAATCCAAAAATCAGACACCTTGCTTCCATGACAAATAAAATGACACGAGTACCTTTAAATATGAATGATTCAGCAACAACAGGAGATTAACGACTATACAGTATATCAAATTTAATCTTAAGCATTATCAAAACATAAAATAAAAGTTTTTGTTCAGCCACAAAGTGCAAGTTCAACATCTTATTCACAGTTTTCAACTCTCATACTCTCTTTTCACTGCCTCTGACCCATTTGTTTGGCTTAAATTTCCTGAAATTTTTAAGCTTTAAGGTTTTAGTGAAAGTCTTTTTTTATAATTCTGATTGACAAGTTATATTGATATAAATTATTAAACATCTTTATGGTATTTTCCCAATATATGTCAAACAAATAGCAATGTAAATGATGTGATATAGACAAATTCTGAGGTATTTTGGGTTGAATGCACTTATTATTATTATTATTATTATTATTATTATTATTATGTATTATCTTCATATGTACTGTCAAGTAAACAACAATGTGAACCCTCAGAACCTAGGAATGATCTGTTTTCTCAGAAAACTTTCTAGACTAGAAAAGCAGTCAGAGAGCGCAGACCTCTGCCAAGAAAGATCAGTGCGCCCCCCCCGGTTCACCACCACAATTTAATCATTTGTTCCTTGTGCCAGTATCAACATTTCCTGAAATTTTCATCCAAATCCATTCATAACTTTTTGACTTATCTTGCACACAGACAGACAGACATGGGGGGGGGACTGATCTGAGGTCTGTGCTCTCGGAGTGCTTCTAGTTTTTATTTGAATGATGACAAGCCGGAATGAAAGAGGAGCAACAAGACTATTTTTAAAATGTAAGAAACAGAAGTAAAAAGTTGGCTGAAAAATAATGACTCCAGCAAAGTATAGCCTTAACAATCAAAATTTCTACTTAAGTAAGGTAATGAAGTATTTGTACTTTGCTACTTGACACCTCTGTCAATAACTGAATATTCCCTTTTCTACATGAACTGCTCTTGGTGTTTGTATCTGGGAAAGTATTGGTGTTTTAGAGCTCATTTGCGAAAACAACATAAAACAACTCTTAAGTCTAACTTGGACCAAAACAATGATTCAGGCTGCATTTAGCTGTAGTCCAGTAATCAGTCTCTGTTTCTGTCAGTCTGTCAACTCTTTAGACTGAATATATTTACATAAATAAAGGCACATTTACTTTAAAAAAAGTAATTTCTTTAATTTCAGATCCTAATGATAAATAGTCAAAGTACAGCATTTATGTAACTGGTGATTCATACTTAAATTTTCTTCCATTTTATTCATTTGCTTAATATCTGTCCATGTTACTACTGTAAACTCATGGTTTTTATCTACTACATATTGTTTAATTGTTGAATATTGTTCAAAACTTTGCACATATGACCCGATATCTGTTTTAGCTTATTTTGTTAAGATGATAAATGGGCATTTTAAGCACTTTTCAAAGTCTATTTAAGTCGATTAGTCAGGATGTCACTGTAAACACATGCCCTCAACCCAAATCCACATAGTCATAATTAAAAAAAAAAAAAAAAAATATATATATATATATATATATATATATATATATATATATATAATAAAATAACCTGACCAGCCATATACTCCGTGAATCACAAGTATATCATTTGATTTTTTTAAATATTTTTTTTCACACTTAATATTTCAAGCATTTACACAGAAACAACCCCCAAAAACCACCCCAAATAAAAATTAGTCGACTAATTGGTTATTCACTCACTAATGCTTACACATACGTACAAAGCTACTGCTGTTTTAATGAACATTAAAACGTTGAATGTAAACTTCATTTATCAAGTATTTCCTTAAATGATTAGATTATTTTTTTACTCAGAGCAGCCATCTGTATGAATGGATGTAATATAATATCATATAATGTACCTCAATCAGGATCATAATGTAATGTAACTGTATAATGAATGCATGAATGAATGAATGCAGGTCCATCATTGTTGAAATAACTGCTTAGATTCTGTGACTGCACATCTGATGGTAACCTGTAAGTGTCAAGTATTGTCTGAATAACTGGGATAGTTAATAAAATCTACAAGAAAATCTGATTTGATGTGATATTATGACTCAGTTTTTTGTTTTTTTGTTTTTTTTTATCTGAACATTAGTCATCATTTAAATTCTTTGAAATGCACATAAAATCTGTATATCATTCGTCATCATATTCAATTGAGAATCCACAATCAGGAAACGAAAAAATGACTCGATATTTCATTATGCATGTACAAATCAAAAATTAGTTTTTCATTCTTTCGATTGTACGGTCAAATTAAAAATTGGAAATAAGGAAATGGACCAAATGTCAGGTTTCATGTTGACATTTTTGATATCCGATTCAGTATGACCCGGAAGTTACTGACTTCTTCCTGTGTTGCGCAAAGTGGCTTCTACTTAGATTGTCTACCATGGTATGAGACAAAACAACAATACCTGGAAGATACCTGGTCAGTGCATCTTTTGGTAATTGGATTTTCTTTTTGGAAACAAAAGAAAAACTACTGATTCATTGATTTTCGGTTTTTAAAACAGACAAATTAAAATTTAATTTCAAGGCGTTTTTTGTTTTTTTTTTTCAGGTTCAAAACAGATAAACCAAATTTTCCAAAATGGATTGATTTTTGTTTTCTCTTTCTAATAACAAAAAATAAAAGTAACTGCCTGACAGAAATGGAAAAACCGGACCAAAAACTGCTGATTTTTTAAATTTTCTGAGACCGGATGTTGTCATTTTCAAGGAGAGAGCGTTAATACCAAGGTCACAAAGATTCTTACAAATGATTACCGAATTACCAAAAGATACACTGACCAAGATCCTGCCGATTGTTTCCGTTGTCATGTCGTCTTCCTTGAGAGTAACGTGTTTGCTGCCTCTGAATAACACGAAATTCACCATTATTGCAGAATGCATTAGGCAGAACACTAGCAAACCCACGACTTTCCAGCTCAACACATGAAGAAATCAGTAACTTCCGGGTCATATCAAATTGGATATCAAAAACGTTAACATGAAACACGACATTTGGTCCATTTGCTTATTTCCAATTTTTAATTTGTACGTACAATAGAAAGAATGAAAAACTCGTTTTTTGATTTGTACATTAATAACACTGGTCTACAATTTTTTAGAAATAATTTGCTTCAGAGATTAAATGTGCTAAATGTTACGTATTTCAATAAGATTAATTGGAAAATAAATGACAAAAGTGCCAGTTTGCTGATGTTTTCAAGGTATATGATTAAGTGTTATTACACATAGATACTGGTTTATGTACATTTATATAATAGTTTTATAAATCTTCCACTAAATAGAACCTGTAAAGTGAATGTATTCTAATGTGCAGACAGTGTTTTGAAGTAGATCTTGTAGCTCTGAGACAAATATTCCTTTTGAGTCAAACCCATTCTCTCGTTAATTCTTGAATTTCACATTTTGACCCAAGGCTGTATCTTGGAAAGTTTAGCCAACCAGCATTTTTTACTTGATTTTTCTTTATCAGTGACTCTCATGTGGTAAAATTTCATTACTTTTATTCTGGAAGTATTTTCCTTGTAGACCAGCGTAATGAAATAACGAGTAATTTTTTTCGTTTTCTGATTGTGGATTCTCAATTGAATATGAAAAGAACGAATAATACACGGATTCACATAATTTTCACATTTCCTAATTTCACTGTACACACAATGACAATAAAGGCTATTGTATTATGTTATATTGTTTTCTATTGTATTAATGAATCTGTTATAGGTTTGTATATACACTACCAGTCAAAAGTTTGGACTCATCTTCTCATTTAAATGACATGAGATGGACCGTAGACGTCCAACAAGTGCTCAGCATCACTGGGAACTCCTTCAAGACTGTTGGAAAACATTTCAGGTGACTACCTCGTGAAGCTCATCGAGAGAATGCCAAGAATGTGCAAAGCAGTAATAAAAACAAAATGTGGCTATTTTGAATAATCTAATATATAAAACATGCTTTGAGTTATGTCACACTTTTTTTAACTACATAATGTTGTAATAGTAATTTTACAGTGAGTATTATAAGTGTATTTGTTCCCCCTTGTGGCGCTGCCGTTCGTTATTCAATACAAAGAAAGTTAAAACGACAGGTTATGAGGGGTTGCTGAAAAAAGCTGCTGAACATGGATTTTGTGTCTGAAAAATGGACAAAAACAACTGTAGTATTGCTCAACAGATAAAATGAAGGCCGATATCTTAACCAAGCCATTACCTAGACAGAGGTTTGAGTATCTCAGAGAGGAGATTGGGCTGTGTTCCATTTAAAATGTGTCTACGACAGGCTTTCACAGTATTCATTGTTAGATAGGCTTAAAAATGTGGAACTTAAAGTTTTTGTGATATAAAACAAACAAAAAAAAAGGCTTATATCTTTGAAGAAAAAAAAAACTGTAATGTCTACAAGTTACAGGTATGTTTTTTGAGCAGTACCAGTGGAATATGTAAATGCCATCATAAAATTAAGTGGGAGTGTTGTAATAGTAATTTTACAATGAGTATTATAAGTGTATTTGTGCCCCCTTGTGGCGCTGCCGTTCGTTATTCAATAAAGAGAAAGTTAAAACATCGACAGGTTATGAGGGGTCGCTGAAAAAAGCTGCTGAACATGGATTTTGTGTCTGAAAAATGGACAAAAACAACTGTAGTATTGCTCAACAGATAAAATGAAGGCCGATATCTTAACCAAGCCATTACCTAGACAGAGGTTTGAGTATCTCAGAGAGGAGATTGGGCTGTGTTCCATTTAAAATGTGTCTACGACAGGCTTTCACAGTATTCATTGTTAGATAGGCTTAAAAATGTGGAACTTAAAGTTTTTGTGATATAAAACAAACAAAAAAAAAGGCTTATATCTTTGAAGAAAAAAAAACTGTAACGTCTACAAGTTACAGGTATGTTTTTTGAGCAGTACCAGTGGAATATGTAAATGCCATCATAAAATTAAGTGGGAGTGTTGTAATAGTAATTTTACAATGAGTATTATAAGTGTATTTGTGCCCCCTTGTGGCGCTGCCGTTCGTTATTCAATACAAAGAAAGTTAAAACGACAGGTTATGAGGGGTTGCTGAAAAAAGCTGCTGAACATGGATTTTGTGTCTGAAAAATGGACAAAAACAACTGTAGTATTGCTCAACAGATAAAATGAAGGCCGATATCTTAACCAAGCCATTACCTAGACAGAGGTTTGAGTATCTCAGAGAGGAGATTGGGCTGTGTTCCATTTAAAATGTGTCTACGACAGGCTTTCACAGTATTCATTGTTAGATAGGCTTAAAAATGTGGAACTTAAAGTTTTTGTGATATAAAACAAACAAAAAAAAAGGCTTATATCTTTGAAGAAAAAAAAACTGTAACGTCTACAAGTTACAGGTATGTTTTTTGAGCAGTACCAGTGGAATATGTAAATGCCATCATAAAATTAAGTGGGAGTGTTGTAATAGTAATTTTACAATGAGTATTATAAGTGTATTTGTGCCCCCTTGTGGCGCTGCCGTTCGTTATTCAATACAAAGAAAGTTAAAACGACAGGTTATGAGGGGTTGCTGAAAAAAGCTGCTGAACATGGATTTTGTGTCTGAAAAATGGACAAAAACAACTGTAGTATTGCTCAACAGATAAAATGAAGGCCGATATCTTAACCAAGCCATTACCTAGACAGAGGTTTGAGTATCTCAGAGAGGAGATTGGGCTGTGTTCCATTTAAAATGTGTCTACGACAGGCTTTCACAGTATTCATTGTTAGATAGGCTTAAAAATGTGGAACTTAAAGTTTTTGTGATATAAAACAAACAAAAAAAAGGCTTATATCTTTGAAGAAAAAAAAACTGTAACGTCTACAAGTTACAGGTATGTTTTTTGAGCAGTACCAGTGGAATATGTAAATGCCATCATAAACTTAAGTGGGAGTGTTGTAACAGTAATTTTACAATGAGTATTACAGTCTACTCTCGTTATAGCGCCAACTTCCATTCACGGCCAAATTGGCGGTATAGCGAAAATGGCGTTACAACGGGTTGCGTCCATAATGTGCATGTCTTTACTATATGACGTCTATGCTGCCTCCGTTAACCCGTTCTAATTGCGTTTCTAAATAAATCTTGATTCTGTTATGTTGTAAGGGATCATTTAAAGTGGGGAAACATTTGAAGCATTATTATACCGTGTCGGGAAATGACACCCCATCATCTTGAGGCTTTGGCTTAATCCAACGTCCTCTTCCCGACATCCTGACCTACTGAGTGTTCTGCGATAAATGAACGGTGGCCGTTCCGTAGACCTACTCGTAGCTTGTCGCGATCAGCGTCTGGCGCGTTTGTTTCAGTGCATTGTTAAAATTTATGTGTACTCGATGGCAATCACGCTGGCGGTATAACGGTCGGGAAATCAATGGTATAAGTGTTGTTTGTGCATGGAACTGGGCTGGCGGTTGCGATAGGCGGAAATGGCGGTAGCTAATGGAATAATGCATTGGGGATTTTTGTGCAATGGTTTTGGTCGGCGGTGAGCGAAAATGGCGGTATAACGGCGGGCGGTTTAACAAGAGTAGACTGTATAAGTGTATTTGTGCCCCCTTGTGGCACTGCTGTTCATTATTCAATAAAGAGAAAGTTAAAACAACAACACATAATTCCATATTTGTTCATTCATAGTTTTGATGCCTTCAGTGAGAATCTACAATGTAAATATTCATGAAAATAAAGAAAAAACAGATGAGTCCAAACTTTTGACTGGTAGTGTATAAGCTTCATCTTAAACTTTATCCCTGAGTAAAATGGTGCTAAATTTTTAATGTATCAAGTAGGGATACACCGATCCGACACCAGTATCGGGCATCAGCTCCGATACTCAGTTTGTGTACTTGTATTTGTACTCGTAAAAGTAATCCGATACACTGCACCGATACCACTTATGGTCGTGTGACATTCACAGTTCAGTGCTGCAGGTACGAGGAGGAGGAATAATGTGTGGGGAGTGTGAAGAGTGTGGAGATTTTCTAAATAAATGACGGTGATAAAAGTAACGCTGGCTGTAAGTAACGTTACAGACACAGACAGATACAGACGCAGCGTTCTGTCCGTCCTCTGCGTACATTCCATCCGTTTTCCAGGTGCTGGCAAATGCGTACCCAAATGGAGAAACCCAGCAGGAACCATGGAGCTAGAGGATCTGTTCAAAAAGTCACTGTGTGAGTTAGAGAAAAACTACTGACACATTTAGGACAACTACCCAGGGTTCGGCCGGTTTCCATCCTACTTATAATACTATGGGGGTATGGAGTGGTACAGACCGCCGCCAGCAGAAGTGAAAACAAAACTTATCGCTCATTTCTCTTTTCTCTTCCTGCTGAAGCTGAGCTTTTAAACCTTACCTAAAAAAAACCTATTACTGACTTTGCTCTTCTCAAAAAACTTTACTCTTCTTCATGGTATTTGTCCAGTATGGTTAATTCAGAGCGGCGCCCCCTGGTGGATTAATTGACAAACACTCATTCCAACACATTAAATGTTAGTAGCAGCACTTTGTTCCAGTCAGACTAATGACAACGACAATAAAGCACATTTACAAAAGGAACTAAGAACTGGAATGGGATTATTAAGGACTTGTATCGGTACTCGGTATTGGCAAGTACTCAAATGTAAGTACTCGTACTCGGTCTGGAAAAAAGTAGTATCAGTGCATTCCTGGTATCAAGTATTGTCCTGTAATCTCACATTTACTTTGGTGGTTTGGACTGAAACGCTTCACCCCCCTCTTCCTCTGAAACCATGTGAATCGACACCGCGACATCCACCTCGCCTCCACCTGGCGTTGGCAGCAGCTCCTGACGCACCTCCCTCCCCTCCTCTTCATCTTCGTCGTCATCGGAGCAGGGCGGACCTATAGCTTGTCTTTGCCCACACGCTGCCGCCTCCTTTACCTCCGCTGCGTCAGATCCGGGGCTCACCGTCTCCGCCCCCTCCTCCACAAACGTACGGCAGTTGAGAATAAGCGGCGGCAGAGGGATGCTCCTGGCCAGCTCCTCGATGTGTCGCGCCAACTCCATCGTCTTGAACTGCGTGACCTTGGCGAGCTCCGCCGTCTTCGCCGACGTGATGATGGGGATGCGTTTGGCCACCTCGAAGGCCTTCTGCAGCTTCTCGGCGCCTTCTGTACGAAAGAACTCGTTGATGACCGTCTCCGTCTTCCTGAGGTGGCTGCTGACCATGCAGAGCCGAGCCACGTTGAGGATCATGGTGATGGTGAAGGCCACCAGGCAGACCACGACGTAGTACAGGCCCAGGCCGCTGTCGGTGTAGGCCACGCGCAGGGTGATGGTGTAGTTGGTGGTGACGCCTCGGCTGCTGGACGCCACGCAGGTGTAGCGGCCTCGGTCCTCGAAGGACACGACGCTGATGTTGAGGACGCCTCTGTCCTGAATCTGCCACTTTCCATCTTTACATGAAAAACAACAGAGGGGAAATAGAGAGTTTTAGAGTCATACAGATGTTTTCACATCCTGGAAATACATGGAACTTCATTTCTGTAAACTTCAACTGTAAATTTCCCTATGGGATGAATAAAGTATCTATCTATCTATCTATCTATCTATCTATCTATCTATCTATCTATCTATCTATCTATCTATCTATCTATCTATCTATCTATCTATCTATCTATCTATCTATCTATCCATCCATCCATCCATCTATCCATCCATCCATCCATCCATCCATCGTATAGTTTTATGTAAATCGGCTAAAATATGCTTAGAGGTCTTATTTCTGTCTTTGTGCATAAGAAATCAATCTAAGTGAATCCCCAAAAGAACTTTGTGTCGGTAAATGCAAGTTCTGCAAATTTACAGGATTTCAGTTCTGTTGCAACATGTTGATGGTCATATGAACTATGTTTTCAGCTCAAAAATGTGCAATTTCATCACAATTAATGCTATATTTTCATGTCACAAATGGCCAAGTTATATTTGAACTGAATTTACCTGAAAAACAAATATTCTGTTCTTTTAGATTCCCCATTTTTTCTTACAAGATTCTCTCCTACATATCACATGTTTTATTTTTACAGGTTCAATATGGAGTATGGTGCTGATCCATCCTGCTTATGTTACACCAATACATACATGAAGAATGTCACACGTCACTTTTTAAATCAACAGTTTTTTAATAATAAGCATTTTTATAAAGAAATAACAATTCTATATTGTTATTTACTCTTTAGTATGATGATAAACTATACAATAAATAATTCTGATACTAGTTTTTGCACAGGGATCATTAGTGTAAACGGTGACATGGCTGCTGAGCATCAGTATGATGGGATCCACAACAACCATGTCACATCCGTCCACTGCCACATTTAGTGTTTTTGTGTCAGCTGTTATTGTTTTAGATCCACAATACTAACATTTATGAATAAGAGGAGAATTAGCAATAGTAAGTATATAAGTTTCTTCCTAATAAAGTACTGGTACTGACCAGAGCATCATGGGTAATGTCACATCCGTCCACCAGCAAAAGTTTCCACATACATGTGCTATTCAAAATCCAATATTTCTGAAAATAGAGCTTCCACTGTCAAATAATATCAGTAGTCTGTGCACAAATGGATTAGCATTATTTCAACACAGTTCTATGCATTTCTTACAACTTTTTTTTTTTTTTGGACAAAAACGGCCACTCATTTGACCCCCTAAGTAAATTTTAGCCGAAATATAAATCTTAAAGCAGCTGGATGTTGTACAATTATGTATAATTTCTTTGCTCCTAATGGTTAAAACATCAGATTTTTTTTTTTCATCGTGTTGCCATTATTGACTTTTATTTGCATGTTTCAGTTATTTTAAGTATTTACAGAATACCATTACCATTCTAGGTCATGAAAACATTAGTAATATATGAAATATTTCTGTTAAACATGATCAGTTTTCAGATAGTAGATTTTTTTTTTACGCTACATCAATGCATATTCTATTTAGAAATGTCCACTTCCATTTTTGTCAGTTTACGAGAAATAAAAATATGAGGAGAGTTTATGTCCCAAAACTAACTGTATAGCCAAAAAAATAATTTCAGTCACTCCACCCTTAGCATGCTGTACAAACATGATAAGATGAAATAAAATTTGTTTGTAAGCTTTGATTGCACAAGTGAAAAAGTAAACAGACCCGCCCAGTCACACACAATATTTTGCCCCTCTTGCTTACTGATACCCTAGTCTACCCAAGGATTCATTTTGAGTCTTTACTTTAAATTTTTTCAAAGACTTTTCAGCAATTTTTACCAAAAAAAAAGGAAAAATTGACAGAAAGGCACATGTAAAGAACGTGTTATTCAAATGTTCAATGTAACTTAAATCTGCACAAAAAAATAATAAATCTGTAAAAAATAAAATAATAATAATAATAATAATAATAATAATAATAATAATAATAATAATAATAATAATAATATAAAATAAAGAACACGTGTATGAAATTTGAAAAGAATGTGAAAATATCTGAGAAATCAGTTGGACAAATTTTAAGAGCTGGAATGTTAAAAAATGTATAAAAAAATTTAAAAAATTAATTCAACCATCAGACTGTGCACTACACATCTCCTAGTGATAAAGTGTTTCAAGTTTGAAAAGAATCAGGTGAATAGTGTCAGAGAAATGAGTTAGACAAAAATCTCGAACAGACGGAGAGACAGACATATTAAAAAAAAAAAAAAAAAAAAAAAAAAAAAAAAACCTGCCCTGTCTCCCAGAAATAACTAAAATGCAAATCAAATCCCATTACATCTCGTAGAAAAATCAATCTCTTTATTTTGCTGTTAGGAAATTATAATTTGACATTGAAGCATCTGCTACTTTTCTGGCACCGGATACAAAATCCAGGACTTTCCATTCACATTCCATTCTTACTCTCAGTATAAGCACTAAAATTAATACATCTCTGCAGACTTTTCTGTCTTAAATCAATACCTGGCATCTTTCTCTAAAGTTCTTTCAGCGCCTAAACCCAATCATAACCAGTCTAAAAAAACAAACAAAACAGGCTGAGCATCTTAAATCACAGGACTGGTATTTTGGTTGCTACAGAATGTTTTTGTACATCAATAATAATTATATCGGTTGAAATAATATAAATATAAAAACAAGACTAATCTCATACATATATAAAAACGTCACTCAGACAGAACAGATCAGGACCACGCTTCTTAAATAGTACTGAAACAAAATACATTCAACTTTTATCATCCTGTGTTCTAAGTTTACCAAGCCTCTCTAATGCCAAAGAAAGAGGAATACTAGAGGGATTCAGTTTCTTCATGGGCAATTTTCTTTTTTCTTTGCATTTTTTTGTGTGTAATCTTGCCAATAAACCAATAGAAACGATCACCTAACCTCACTGACCGAAAAAGTATCATGTGCAAATAACGCCACTATTCATTTCTTTTACTGTTTTCATTTGCAGGTGCAGTTTATTTACGTGTGAAGGACATTTCTGAGAGACAGGTCGTATTATGTTTCAGTCAAACCAGTTTGTGCAGTGTGGAGTGAAGAACAGGAAAAACAGCTCAGACTTCAACAACATCCTAATGATTAATAGATGCCAAAGAAATGTGGGGCATATTAAATACAAAAGAACTGATTAAATGATGATACATGTACGTACATAATCAATACTTAGTTAATTGTGAGCTTTAGAATTTTTTCTTTCATTCACTTACTCACATATTGATAGCGTAGTAGTAACCTTTCCATCAAGGGTAACTTAAGGTCCACAAAACTGTGTTGTGTGCAGCTGATTCACTTTTATGCACCTCTATCCCTGACTTATATCATAGTTTACAAACTCAGGTTTACACTAACAGGCTTGGTGAAATCATTTCATGTTACTTGGGATCCTTTTTTGAACTACATACATTTGCTGGACTTTTCATCAGAGTTGGAGGATTGATATGTGTACTTATTTATTTATTCTTTTTTTTTAACCTCCACCAAGTGTAACAGCGAAGGTTAAGTTTTCATCAGGGTTTGTCTGTCTGTCTGTTTGTTTCTTTGTTAGCAAGATAACTCAAAAAGTTATGGACGGATTTTAATGAAATTTTCAGGAAATGTTGATACTGGCAAAAGGAACAAATGATTAAATTTTGGTAGTAATGGGGGGAGGGGCTGATCTGCCTTGGTGGAAGTCAGCACTCTCCGAGTGCTTTTCTAGTTTGCTATTTATTTTATTTAATATTATTTATTCATTTTTATTACCTCCACCAGGAGGTATTGGGATCACTCTGCCTTGTGTGTTTGTTTGCATGTTTGTCTGTTAGCAAGATAACTCAAAAAGTTATGGACGAATTTCATGAAATTTACTGGCACAAGGAACATTTATTTATTTGATCTTATTTATTTTATTCTTTTACTTATCCATGCTGCTATACCGATGCATGGTGGAACACTGAGCACTTTTTGTCCTGTCTTTTTGTCCTGTCTGTAAGCGTGATCAAGTGCCTGTCTTGCATGTTCAGTGTATGTGTTGTTGTAATGCCAAGGCAATCACCTAGACTGCAAAACAAATCTACCTGCGGGTATAAATAAAGTAACCTTGACCTTGAACTGGTTAAATTTTGGTGGTGATTGAGGGGGGGGCAGATCTGTCTTGGTGGAGGTCTGCGCTCTCCGAGTGCTTTTCTTGTTAATTTATATATATTTATGTGTATCGGTGTGTATATATGTATATGTGTGCATGCATATGTATGGGTATTTGTATACACTTTTTTTCCCTTATTTTATTTTTCTTATTTACCCCCTTTCTGTTTTTTTGGTTGAATTGTTTTCCTTAACTATTTCTTTGTCTTTTGTTCGGGTTTTGAGTGGCTGGCCTTGGGTGGTGGGTGGTGGGTGATGGGTGAAGGGGGAGTTGGCATTCAGGTGTGCCAGTCGATGTCTGTTCTATATTTTTGTATCTCATGCTGTGCATCACTGTGTCTAAAATGTTCAAAATGTTCTATAAATAAATAGTAAATAGTAATAATCCTTTATGATCTGTGCATTACCCTTCATATATTCATTCAAATTCACTCAAAAAGGACTTTTGTTCATGTTAAACAACAGTAAGAACTCTCTGTACTGAATAGTAACAGGAGTTTCACTTAGTTTTTTTCAAAACCTTGCTAAAAACTAGCAAATTTCAACCTCAAAGGTATATGCTACATATGCAGACACTGTTTATATTAGAATATTATCACTTTATTATTAGTTTCTTATTGCTCCAAAAACCTTTTTTTCAGACTTTGATGGGTAAAACTGAAGAATATAGAAAAAAAACTTTCAAAGTCTGTAAAATCAAAGTCAAACATTACTTGAACCAACATCGAAAACACTTATTTTTGGTAAAAGGGGGGTGTTTCTTCATCATACCTTCACTGTCCCCCAGCAGAAGTCCTTTAGCGTTGTACCACGTGATGTTATCTCCTGTCACGTTACACTCGATCAGCATACTGGATCCTTCCTTCGCTATGATGTTCATGCTGGGAGGGACGATCTCCACCAGATGTGACCTGTTCTGCTGTCCAGCTGTTGACCAGCAGCTGAGCAGGAGTGTAAGGACCAGGTGTGACAGGTGAGTCTGAGGCGATAACATGTCGATGAGAGTCACGGCCTCAGCTCACACACACAGACAACCCTTCAGAAACAGAGAAAAGGTTTAATACATCTCATTTTTTTTATATGCAATCCTGTCAAAGCTGCTATATCAAAGACAGACATATCAGTAGTACATTACAATCCAATAAAAAATATTACTCAGAAATAGGCCATTTTTGTTTTAAAAATGTTTACTTTTACTTAAGACTTTTACTAGCAAAAGAACACCTTATTTTTACACTTTAATGTTATTTAGGTACAATATCTTTGTAATGAATTTATCTACAGCTACTTTAAATAATTATATGAATATGGTTGACCTATCAGCAACCTACAACAAAATGTACAGTAAAATGTTTTTTTCTTTTTTTTAATAGCAGCACACATACCTTAATGTAAGTGTAATGGTGATGAAAAAGACACAATATGAAACAAAATGAAAGCAAATGATGAAAAGTGGAGGTGTACACTGTCTATCAATTTATTTTCCATGTTTTATTACTTTTTTTTTGGCTTAAAAGTGAGGGGTTTAAGTAGAGGGCTCAGTTCTAAGAGGAATCGTGCATTCTTAAGCAATGATACAGAGATTTTGTGAATGGTTAATTTATAAAATTACTAAAATGAACAAGAGCACAATCATCTGGATGATCCAATGAGATTATATCCTAAAGGTTAAGAGTAAACACTGTTAGCAGCCTTAAAAAGTAAGATTTTGAGCTGTTGAAAGTCTTAGGAATATTTCACATATATTTCTTTTTTTTTTTTTTTTTTTTTTGAACAATGAACAAATGAATGGTATATATACATAATAGTATACATCAAAAAAAGGATAGAAAATTTCACAATTCACAATACATTTTACATTTTAAATATATAAAATGCATGCAAGAAAAATATATTTTTAAGAAATGCTCGAAGTGTAAATAGAAATTATACAAATTAAATAAGATCATAGACTTGACATAGTTTTTTGATTTTATTTGCTTTGATGTTCTTTAAATTGTCTGAATAATTGGAGAAAAGGGCTTTAAAAACAATGTTTGGATGCTGATGTGCAAATTTAGTCCAATGAATGTGAAATTTGGCAAAAGTAACTAAAAGGCTGACAATATATCTTTTTTTCTGGATTTATTTTATCAATTTGTGAAAGGCCAAATAAAATATGTTGAAAGTTCAATTTATATGAAGGGTCAATTTTGGTGTTTATAAAATTATTTAAATCAATCCAAAATATGTGTGTGGGTGCAATCCCAAAATAAATGACATATTATTTCCTCTGCGTTGCTGCAAAAAGAACAAAGAGTATCAATATTTTTCTTATATTTTACCAGAAAATTCTTTACCGGATCAACTTAAACTTACTTCTCGTACCTTATTAGTTTTCACATATATTTCTTAATTCCCCAGCAGTCAGTGAATCTGTCACCAAAACACCATGTGCTGTAAACCAGCGTCTACCTGTAGATCAAACAGACACCACAGACTAAAACAAACACGGAACACGTTACCTGGTTTTAACCTGTTCAGTCCTTATTGTGTCTTAATGATTAAAAATCCTCTTCGGTTTTTATTACTTAGACTTTAAACCCAGCGTCAACAAGTACAATCTGTCCACTTCCTGGTTCAAGAGTGAGGGGCGTGGCTACCTGCACATCAGGCGGAGCTTACTAATAAATACATAATAAATAAATTAATCAACAAGACAAACATGGCCAGAAATCTTCATAGAATGGTTTATTTAATTTTGGAACTCCAAAAATTACCAATACTAAGTTATTTAAAGCGAATCTGATTTTTAGATTTATTTATATTTAATGCTTTTTTTTTTTTTTTTTTTTTTTTTTTTAAATCATTGAACGGATTCGTTTTTCTTTTAGATGTATGGAAACGACATACTGGGAAATAAATATATAATAATGAACATATTTTTTGCGAATTTTGGCCAAGTTACGCTGAAGCTAAATGTTTTATTATCTACTTGAGCTTTTCACCGGAAGTGAGTGTAAAATTTAATTTGACGTTTTATATTATTACGATTTGACATACTTGACGTTTATTAATCATTAACTCTGTCAAGTTTCTGAAAAATAAATCATACCATGGTTAACCTTGTTAAGGTAAGTGAGGCTTCAAAACAAAATAGCATAATTTTTTGGGGGGAAATAATTCGGCATGGATTATAATTCTGTATAAATGCGAAAAAATTACCATATTTGATATATTAATTCTTATATGTATCATTTTAATGGCATATATTCCATTGTGTGCTAACTGTATTTTTGTAATTAATATAATTAACAGGTATTCGAGGCAGACATTTATTTTGAAAATCCGTACCGGAAGTATTGCAGTGAAGCTCGGTGTTGAAAACAAAATGTGACGTGGCTAATCCTGCAGGAGAAAAATAGATCAAAACAGAGCTGAGATTGATTTTAACAGGAGAAATTCAGAGTTTTTAACGTGTCGGAGCTGGGTTATAAACTAAAATCATCCGGTTAAAGACTTAAAGCTGTTGCTTGTGGGAGGAAAAGCAGTTAGCAGCCTGAGGTAACGTTCACTGCTAACACCAGGAGCTGACAGCTGAGCAGAATAAAAGGTGAGATTTGTCAAAGTCTTGAAGTTTTTGTGGTAGTTTCTACAGCTATGTGTCTTTTTTATCATAATTTTACAGAATAGCGTACTTTAAAATGTTTCGTGGATAAATATGTAGCCTACCTTAAGGTCTAGCTAACGTTATCCACAGGAAAACATGCATCTGTCAAAGCTTATGTCTTTAATATGAAACACAAAACAAATGCAGAACAGCTACAAAACTACCATAAACACAGGAACGCTGATATTTTAGTACAACAAATCAGGAAAGTTAGCCTCCTAGTTTCATAAGTAGGAGTGATCTAGTCAATGTCATAATGTGTTTTAATGTGTTTCTCATATGATGAAAATAATAAAGCAAAGTCCTACTAAAAGCACTTTATTTCGAGTTGCTTATTATTCCGATGACTATTTTCTAAAATATTTGATTGTTTGGTCTATGAACATGGAAAAAGAGCAGTCTGACATTGTTTCCCAATAGACCAAATTGATAAAAAAGTAAAATAATAATAATAACAATAATAATAATAATAATAAATGTTTGGCTTTAGGAGGCTGGAATCAGAAAATCTTCATTTTTCCTTCAAAAAACATAGTCATTTGAGTGATTGATTTTCAAATAGTTGACAAGTTATCAATTAATCACAAATCATTTCAAATCATTTTTGTTATTTTCTTGTGGGCATCTTGGATTTTAAAAACAATGAACACTCCCAGGTGTACATGGGTCCTTTACTATATGACAAAAATTATGGTATTTACTGTGTGACGTGTGGAAACAGATAAAGAGTTTATTTAAACAGTCTTTACAGGATCAATAAAATTGTATTTGTAATCACACAGACTGATAACTGACATTTGGAACAAGCATAGCCTGCTGTATGTCTGCTGTTAAAATAAAAGCCTTTGTCTCAAAATTTAGGTTGATTTCCAATAGAAAACTAGTTTAATTGCTTTTAAGCATGTATTTAACTGAAAGAAAAAAAATTCAACAAGTGTAGGAAGCTCCCAGCAGATATTTACTGAAAATATTAATATGTAAGTAAATAACTAAAATATTTGTTGAACATTATCCAAAGTAAAAATAAAAATTGAATTAGGCAGCCCTCAATTTGATGAACTAATGCTGAAGCGAAGTCCTAATTAGTCATCTCAGACACAGTGGGATGGCTGTAAGTAAAAGACTGAGTTGAAATTGATTTGCTATTAAAAAAGCCTTATAATAATAATCTGCTAGATAGATCCCTAGAGGAGATATCGAATAAATTATGTTATTCATTCCCTTCAAAAAGTTTTCCTGCCAAACCACCCTCAATTTACGAGAGACTGCAGTTAAATCAGATTGGAAGTTTTGTATAATTACTGTAATTACTGCCTGTTCATTTACTGTGTGCAGTAGTTTTCCCATTGAAGTACAGTTTGAGTGCTGGAGAATGGAATGAGAACACCGCCTTAAAAAAAAAAAACAAAAAAAAAAAAACTGAGCTGGTTTGCACAGAGCCCTGACCACTGATCCCATCCTTGAAGTTTTGGGATAAACTGGAACAGTGACTGGGAGGTAGGTCTTAACATCAGTTTTTGTGGAAGAATGAGAGCAAACGCCGTCAGGCAGGTTCCAAAAAGGAGACACAGATAGCAGCTCATTAATTCTTTGGAACATGTTCACATGGGAGTTGGCAGTGAGCAGTCCTTATACGTCTTGTCATGGATTATTTAAATAACTGAAATTGAACTGGATGATTCTCTGGATACATTAATGACATTACTAACACACTCATGATGATGTGCTTTTGTCAGGTATGCACTGAAACGCTAAGATGTCAGACAGTGTAGATCCAGCCGCGGAGGGTCCAGTTGAGGTCGCAGAGACGCAGGACACTTCACCTGCGGAGACACCCGACAGTTCTTCACCTACCACCCCTGACGGCAGTTCAAATGACATTTGCACTGATGTGGCCGCTACGAGGAAAACCAGGAAGAGACCAGAACCCAAACCTGCAGTTGAAGTCAAGGAGACGCCTAAAGAGGAAGAACAGCCAGCAAAGGTGATGACTTAGTCCTCATTCAAACTGCTGAACACTGTAAATAAAGCTAACAATAGAATCTAAGTCTAATGTTAGTAGGGAAGTCTTTCCTGTCTGAATTTTTTTTTATTTTTTGGGGGGAGGGTAAGAGCTTTATTTATTTTTTTAATTTTTTTTATTCATGAAATGTACAGAACAAATTGGCATATTTAAACAGAACATGAAATGTGGTATATAACAAGGCATAAGTCACATAGTGTGGGTGACACAATTTATCGTGACCTGCTACTCGGGTAAAACAATTTTAGACAAGTTAATTCATCTGCTATAGCATTTTTATTTTATTTTGTTGCAAATTCTGTATGCTATAATCATCAGCTAACAGCACCAGACTGTTAATAAGCGCATTTTTTTTATCAGTCACAATTAATTGCTCATTGCTCTCCTCTATGTTGAAAAGGTCAAAGGTCATTTTCATCTTTGCAGCTTGTATATCAAAATTTTTTCTAGTTCTCCAGTGGAAAATTTGACGTGAAAGGGCATTCATGTGCAATTTTCAAGTTGGTAACTACACTCAGTATGTGTCAGATCTCTTTTTTTTTTTTTTTTTTTATTGTGATTGATAATTGTGTTTTCAGTTTCACAATGTATTCCTTAAAATAGACTTAACCAGGGCTGCAAATACTGATTCTTGTCAGTCTTGACTAATGTACACAAATTTTCCAGATAAATAATTTCCTGTATAAGAGATAAAAACAGTGGGAAACCCCTGGTAATGTCCTATAAACCAAACTGATGTCTTAAAAAAAAAACCCACCATCAGTCAAAACCTGAAGATCTTTCACTGACAATGTGGAAGACATAAAGAGGCAGAAAAGTGGATAAATTGACACATTTTATTAGCAAATGTGTATTGTTTTGTTGTAACAAAATCACAAAAAAAACCTAAAAAAAAAACTGTTTACCTGTTTCTGTTCAATAGCCTTGGAAAAGCAGTTTATTGTACTCAAAAGTGGATGATATAGTTAATATTAGTTTAATATCAGGTATCAAATTTACAGCTCTACTCAGAAAGGTATGAGGAAATTAAAAACTAGGCAGAAATAAGTGGTTTCTGACTGTTGTGTCAAACTCTTATCACGTCATGAAGTTCTGCATAAGAAACACACACTAGGCTCAAAGTGAACAAAACACCTTCTTATCGCATGAAACGTTCGAAAATGACCTTTTTACCTGTTTCTGTTCCGTAGCGTTGGAAAAGCAGTTTATTGTGGTCACAAGTGGATGATATAGCTAGTGAATGTCAGTTTTACATGATATCAGGTATGAAATTTAGAGCTCCACTCAGAAAAGTATGAGAATATTAAAAAGAAGGCAGAAAAAAAAATCATTAAAACTATTTTGTCGTCATCAAAATAATAACCAGTGATGTATTTGCTTGATGCACCAGTTAAATGTGGCAACTTTAGATTTAGTTAGATTACACTGTTTTTGAACTGAAGAAGGTTTTTTTTTTTTTACTCTGCACTTCTTCCTCTCCTTCCTTCAGATGTCCAGTGAGTCCTCTGTGGCTCAGGGTGGATGGGGATACTGGGGCAGCTGGGGAAAGTCCATTTTATCCACAGCAACAGCCACTGTAGCCACTGTGGGTGAGTACACACTAGGGCATTAGTGACTTCAGATTTTTTCAGATCGACTTATTTGTCAAGAAAATCGAAGTCGAGTCGACTAGTCACGTGTTGATGTCCTCACATTGACAGCGGAGGAACAACGCAGACACACAGCCGTTCAACAATGAGCAACTTGTACTAACTTTCACTGTAACATTAACAATGTACAGTAAAGAGCAGAATAAAAAACCTGGAAAGACACAAGCATCAACAGTCCTTTACAGACATTTAACCTAAACAAAACATAGGCTAACACCTTGAATTTTCTTTTAAATGTAAGTGAACAACATAAAGTGGGAAAAGGTTAAGACAGCGGCAGCCAAGACACACAGCATGTTAGAGAAAAGAGCACATTGTCTTTATGAAATAAATGAACAGAATAGTCCAAACACACTGGCTGTCCAAATTATTATTCAATATTAGTCATGCTTGCAGGGTTCACAGAACATTACTTAGATGATAGTTTTTCTAGATCACAGTCAGTTTAGTTCCTACACTGAGTCGTCTTCTTCCTTCAGTCTCGGCCTTGCGCTAGTGATGTGTAGGTTGGGTTTTTTTTTAAACTGCTTTTGTGGAATTATTTGACCCGCCCCGCAAATAAAGTAACATTTTTTGGACCCGCACCAACCCAACCCAGGTCCACTGAGCCACTCATCACTACCTTGCACTCCATGTTTTCACGTAGAAAGATGAGAGTATTGACATACGCTGAATAAAGGCTTGCGCTGTCGGGTGATGGAAGGGAGAGAGAGAATAATACACGACTAGTCAACTCCTCCAAAGTAACATCGACTTGTGCCACAGACGTCAATGTATCGACAAACTGTTTTTTCTGTTAATGCCCTACCAGCAACCAGTGACAGTGAATTCATCTTTTTTTAGTCTCACACTGCTGATAATAATAATAATAATAATAATACATCACACTTATATAGCGCTTTGATATTTGGTATTTAGTGTGCTTCATAAACACTGATGTTACTGTGGAGTTGTTTGTTTTAGTCATTTATTCATTAATACTCATGTCTGTCCAGGCCAAGGCCTTACTCAGGTGATAGAGAAGGCTGAGACGTCACTAGGAATCCCTAGTCCCACTGAACTCTCAGCAGAGGTCGAAGAAGAGCAGAAGCAGCTCGGTAAGGTTTCCTGTAGCATTTTTTTTTCTATTTTATCCCTAATTCATATCCTTAATACTCTGAAAAGTAGCTGCCTTCAACTTCAGATCTTTCATGTAGACAGGGTTCCCATGGGGTCTTAAAAAGTCTTAAAAGTCTTGAGTTTACAAATCTGCACTTAGTGCCTTAAAGGAGCGATATTTTGCTTTCTTTAAAATGGAATTATGCATTTTAAAACATTTCCCTGTGGTCTACATAAAGTGTAAATGTTATGCTTGGATCTGAATTCTTCATTAATTCAAGTCCACAGCTCCATCTGCAACCCTATTTCTGAGTAACGACACCAGAAAGGTGGTTTTGAGCACTGGCCCTTTAAATACAAATGACCCCACCCCCTCCAGGTTGTTGACTCTGCTTTCTGTCCCGTTCAGCCACTTGTGTTTAATACAACCAACAACTGAACATTTTAGGTAATTGGCTCGAAGTTTGGACATATTTTCAGTATGGACTACAACTGCTGCTGCTGACAAACAATTATATTGTACTCGGAGAAATGTTCGTCGTAAGTCTTGACCTTATACGTGCAAATGTTGTGACGTAACTAGTTATAAAACATAAGAAATTAAGAAGGAATTGAAAGGGGTTGTAGAAATCCACTCGATTTTTGCCGTGATAAATATGAAGATAGCTTTGCAGCACCTGGAGGGTTCAAATTCAAACTTTATGAACTGTTAGGGTCCAAATACATAAATAAATGAACCAAAGACTAATAAAAGTGGGTTTAGCAAAATATGACCCCTTTAAAAAAGTCTTTAAAAGGCATTACATTTGATATGGTAGGCCTTAAGTTTTGTTGCCATAAACCTGTTGGCTGTATTGTGTTTAAATGTGTCTGTTAAATGTCCAAGCTGCAAAAAAAGTAAAGTTGGTTGTGTCAGTTCCACCTGTTCCAACCCGACAATTTATATTGAAATTAGGAACCGATTATTGCTAACTTTTCAGCCCCCGATCGAGCCGTTGGAGTAAATAAATACGTTTTCCTACATTGCAGGAGTCACAAATGAAATAGGCATTAAATTCTGTCCTAAGTAGTCTTAAATAAGTCTTGAAAAGTCTTATAGTCTTGTAGAAATCTGTAGGAACCCTGTGTAGAACTTCTTTTTGTTTTTAAAATACTAATTTGGATGGTAGATCTTCAGTATGACATACCAAGTAGCAAATATTTTTCCCATTGGGTGCGAGTAACATTCAGCATAATCCATCGTGTATAGGTTTGTATTTGCTGTGTTTACATCCATAATATAATTAACCTGATCCTGAAATCCTTGTTTTTGTCAGTCAGATCATTTTTACCTTGTGTTCGTCTTTTTTTAGAAGCGTCGGGCAGTGAGACAGACAGAACTGAAGATCAAGCATCATCACCTGTTGGAAGTGCGATCGGGATGTTGTCATCACTAACCAGCGTTGTTCAGAGCACGGTAAAAGCGAATATTATATATGGTTATCAGAATCCATTGTAATTCACTGGATTATAATAGTAAATAAGACTATTTATGTCAGTTTGCTTGTATCGTAAATTAATGCATAGTTTGATAAGGTAACAAAAATCACTTTTTATTGAGGTAAAATGAATGCATAAAGGAATTTATGGTGGCAAAACAAATACAAATAAATTAAATGTTTTTAAAGAGCACAAAGTGATGCGGTTCTTACAGAATTATTAACGTTTTGCAGATGTTTTTTAGAAGGATGACAGATGAAGCATTCGATCATGAAACAGTGATAAATTCAGCAGAATACCTTGCTGTTTTTTTCCTCCAGGCATAACGGTGTTTTACTTAGCATCTACTGTATAAATAATCACATAAAAGGCATAGCTTGTTCTCAAATAAGACCATAAATAATACAAGAGCTCATGCTAAAGAGTGACCTCTGTTTCTGCGATAACACTGCTGTAGCATCCTTACAGTATTATGATAAAATAGAGCAATTTTTGTGGATAAAAAGATCCCTTATCAAGTAATAATTAGTATTTAAATACAGTTGCGGAAAAATTATTAGACCACCCTTGTTTTCTTCAATTTCTTGTTCATTTTAATGCCTGGTACAACTAAAGGTACATTTGTCTGGACAAATATAATGATAACAACAAAAATAGTTCATAAGAGTTTAATTTAAGAGCTGATATCTAGCCATTTTCCATGGTTTTCTTCATTCTAACCAAAATCACTTAAAGTGACGTATGACGTTGGTCACCAATTTTTCATCAGATCTGTAAAACCCCAGTCATAGCCTAAGTACCACGAATCCGTTAGCCTTTCTGTGATTACCCACCTGAATCTCTTTCCTCACGGTGAACAATTTCGAAGTGTACTCCGCCAAAAACAATCCATTTAGCGGAGCTCCAGCTGTTTGTTTGCCTGACAGGAAACACACAGCTAGAGCTTTGGTGGAGTATACTTTGAAATTGTCGGTTTTGTGGTACGGATTTGTGATACTTTGGCTATGACTGGGGTTTTACAGATTTGATGAAAAATTGGTGACCAAACTCATACGCCACTTTAAGTTCTTACATCAGTATCTATAGCATTGTACTGACAAAAACAGTGCTTTTAGGCATTCCCTGTTTTCGTTTCTGTCTGTTTTAGCCACGTGATACACACATAATGACACATAACCAGTGTTTATGATGATAATTTTTCCCGTGACTGTATAGCCATGCACTGCAACTTGCTCCTCATGTCTCTCTCAGGGGAAGACGGTGATAACAGGTGGTCTGGACGCTCTGGAGTTTATTGGGAAGAAGACGATGGATGTAATAGCAGAAGGTGACCCCGGGTTTAAGAAAACCAAAGGCCTGATGAACAGGAACGCCACTCTGTCTCAGGTAGAGGGCGGAGCAGCCAGAAACGCATGAAGAGCTTGTTTTCACTAATACATTTACTCTTAGAGGCTAATTTGTCCTTTGTGTTGTTGTCAGGTGTTGAGGGAAGCGAAGGAGCGCGAGGAGCTGCAAACGGCCGAAAGGGACCCTGCAGATTCAGAGAGGAAGGCGGTCGCTCATTATGGAATGTTGTTCGATGAATTTCAGGGTTTGTCACACCTGGAGGCGCTCGAGATTCTATCACGAGAGAGTGAGTCGAAGGTACGAGATCAGGACGTTCAAAGCTTGACAAACTTAATCTGACTTCAGACATAATCTGCTAAAAAGTGTTTGTTATTCACAGATTCAAAGCATTTTATTGTCGTGTGTGGAGTAAAGAACAATGAAAATCTTACTTTGCTGTCCACAATGAATGCCAGGAGATTTTAAAATGTATGAAAATATAAGATAAGAAAACCTTTATTTGTCCCACAATGGGGAAATTGCAGCGTTACAACAGCAGAGTACAAGAGCAGCAGTGGAAAAGAGTTCCAGGATCCAAAATATTTAAGATGAGTAGAGTAAAAAATATAACAAATATAAATGTAAACATAGGAGAAGTACAATAATTTAGCTAGGAAATTAAAACAAACAAAACCAAGTGGCATTTAACCCTTTCATGCATGAGTTATAAAAAAAAAGTATCTAGATTTTTTTTTTTTAATTGATTTTATTACTCAAAATTAGTCTTAAGTTGAAATAAATTGTGAATTTTTTTTTTTTAAATATATGGTTTATTAAGAAGATATTTAACCTCCTGAGACCCAGGAAAGTGCAGGTTTTGACTTTTTTTAATTAAATAATTGCATATATGAGAAACATCATGGTGCAACAGTTTTTTCAGATATGTTTTTTTTTTTTTTTTTTTTTTTTTTTGTATTTTGATGGACTGTCCTTTACGGTGAACAGTTTTGGGGGGTTTTTTGTTTGTTTGTTTTTTTTTCATATAAAGCTGTAAAACTCTTGTCCCCAACCAGTGACAGTAAACCCATAGCTGGGCCTTAGCAGGTTAAATGTATGAGATCACAGATCAGTCCAAATTTTAAGATTAAGTTGATACTTTTTTTCATTGTATTGCTTAGGGTCTGTGGAGACTTCCCCCATGTGGTTTGGAGAATAGTGCCTTTATAACCCTTTGGAAAGTGAGCTTAAACTGTGTCTACAAATGTGGACGTCATGCATGAGAGGGTTAAGAATGGCATAAAAAAGAGAATGAGCATAAAAATATGAAAAAATATAAACTATTATTACTAAGAGAAAAATACATCTTAAAAAATATGCAATATCTAGGTATTTGTGCAAACTGTCAGAGATGAATGGAAAATAACATGTTATGTTTTTGTATTTATATGCATTTCTTTTGTGTGTGTGCAGGTGAAGTCGGTGCTGACCACTTTGTCTGGAGACGAACTACAGCAGCTCAGAAAAGAACTCAACCTCATCAAAGAGTCTTTCTCGCTGGTGGAGTTTGATGATGAAGACGTGGATGAGAAGAAAGGTGAGAAGAGCATCTTTAATGTTAAATTTAGAATAGAATAGATCTTTATTGTCACTGTTACAGGAACAATGAAAATCACTTTAGCAGCAAAAACATTAAGTGCAAAAACGATTGTATACAAATATCACACAAAATTATACTAGAAAATATATACTGAAAAATGAATGAATGAATTTATTTTGGTTTGTACATCAATCATTGCACCCAGTACAATAATCACAATAAACATAAAAAACAAAAAAGGAATAGGCTAGAAGCAAAAGCTTATTTTTTTGCCTATCCTTTTCACCTAATACACTGCTTACATTGAATTAAATGTGTACAGCATCAAGCATTCACGCTATAAACAGAAAAATAAATCAACAACAACAAAAACATATCTACCATCTCAATTCAATATTCCTGAATAATTTTAAACTTAAGGTTTTTGTTTTTTTTTTAACTTTGCTAAAGGAGTGAATAACTTAAATTCATCATCAGGTCCATTCCACAATATACAAAAACTACAAAGATAAACTGTTAAAATACACAAATACTATTAAAATACTACTAAGTACTACTAAAATATACCAAAAGCTCACTCTATACTGCAGGTAAAAGAAATATATACATCATATAAGGATGCAAACAGGTAATAACGGATATATACAAGGTAACTTAAAAAAAACAATTGCATAAATTTGCAAAATGATTAAAAATGAGTTTGTTTGTTTTTGATTCCAGATGAAGATGGATCAGAGTTTGAGAGAGAGTTAACAGAGGCCTTGGCCGGTCTCAGTGTTTCTACCACAGCTGGCAAACTCACCAAGGTACCATTTACTTTGAACGACCAGTTATTTTCACAGACGAATGACTGTTTACGCCGAATAAATGATTGTAATTTTAGTCCTTGCCTGTTTGTTTTATGTAACCCTGCTATTACTCAAACAAAACTGTGTTGTAAAATGATTTTAGAACTGTTAACAGGCCCATTGTGCTGTTGTGCTTTAGTGTTTTAATTTGATCTCCTATTTTATCAGGCATGCAGGAGCACGTGCAGCCAAATTACTGCCATGACCAAACCCGAGAATCAAGAAGAAGCGAGTGAGGAGGACATTAAGGAAGCTGTCTCAGTAGAGGTAGATTTATCATCATTTAGAAGAACAGTATTGCAGACAACACTGCTGTATTTTAAGTCATACATCATCATGTCAGGGTTCCTACAGTAACAAGAAACACTGGAATTTTAAAATATCTTTTCAAGGTCTAGAAAAGTCATGAGGTGTAGTGTCAAACATCTGATAGTAACTTCAGAGGAAAATCATACTAGTGCAATAAATCACTAAGATACAGTTCTGCATGTTTGAGCAGTTATATGGTACCTTGATGATCGAATTTTAAAGGGGTCATATTTTGCTAAACCCACTTTTATTAGTCTTTGGTTTTATTTGTGTATTTGGACCCTAAGAGTTCAAAAAGTTAGAATTTGAACCCTCCAGGTGCTGCAAAGCTATCTTTATATTCATTTGGCAAAAATCAAGTGGATTTCTCCAACTTGTTTGAATTCCTGCTTAATTTGTTACGTTTTATAACTAGTTACATCACCACATCGCTCAAAACGACCTTTCTGGTGTCATTACTTAGAAATAGGGTTGAAGATGGACCTGTGGAGTTGAATTAATGAACAATTCAGACCCAAGCAGAGCATTTACAGTTTATGTAGACCACAGGGAAATGTTTGAAAATGCATAATTCCATTTAAAAAAGCAAGATGTCGCTCCTTTAAAAGTCTTGAATTTACATATCTTCTTTTAAAGCCTTTAAGAAGTCTTTAAAAGGTATTAAATTTGATATGGTAGGTCTTAAGTTACGTTGACATAAACTTGTTGGCTGTATTGTGTTTTTTATTAGTACTTTATTTTACCAGATAAAATCGATTGAGAACAGCTTCTCATTTACAATGATGACCTAGTAATAGGCCCCAACAGACAAAAACAAAGACAAAACAAAACAAAAGAAAAACAGATGAAAGGAAACAGTACAGATGAATCCAAGACCCGCAACCAATGGTGAAGAGACTATGAAGTTAAAAACAAATGTTGAAATGTGTCTGTTAAATGTACAAGCTGCAAAGAAAGTAACATTAGTCGACTCAGTTGTACCCGTTCCAATCCCACAGGGAAATGTTATAAAATGCATAATTCATAATCCATCACAGTCCATAATCCATTTAAAAAAAAACAGCAAAATATCACTCCTTTAAGGTTTTGTTTTTTCTTTATGCATAAGAGCCAGTGTGAGACTTTTTTTACACTGTTTAAAAAGTCTAAAACTCAACAGTCAACCTTAAAATGTAACACAGGACAACATAAAAATAAGTGACAATTAAATAATGTTTAATTTAATACAATAATTAAAGTACAGTTCTATGACTGAGCGTGGAACTGGTTCTCATCTGTGAAAAGTCATAGAAAAGGTTTTAAAATGTGTGGGCTTGAAAATGTGGGAACCCTGATCATATCGAACCTTATGTACTGTACCTTTAAATGAAGTACACAGAAACAGCTGTATTCGTAGGTGTGTAACTGTGTGTTTGTCGAACGTTGTCAGGATGTTCACGCCGCGGCCATCAGGAGTTTAGCAGAACTGACGGCGCGATCCATCGAGTTGTTCCACAAACTGGCAGAGATGGTCCTGTTCTCCAACGGCAGCACAGAGGCCAGCGTCCTGTCACAGTAAGATGGACCGGCAAGAGTTTTAGGAAATCTGAGTCACCTTCATATGTATAACTTTAATGTCTCAAGTCATTGTATGTGTGTTTCCTCAGGTTGACTGTGATACTGTGTAAAGAAATCTCCCTGCTTTCCAAGATGTTCACCTCCTGCTTAACAGCAACAGGGGTAAGACCCAGACTTTGCACCAGAGCTGCAGTGATTAAATCCACTGTTCACTATCAAATAAAAGCTTAAGTATTTTTATTTTCGCTAACAAACATCCCCAAATACAAATGTGTTTCTCTGACTACTAAGCAAAGCCAAACATTAGTGTTTTAAGTCAGTCAAATCTCATACCACCAGATTCACTGACAGCTTCCTCCCCAGGGCTGTGCAGACTGTAAACACACACTAACCCTCAGTGTAATGTGCAATAACTGCTCACATGACATGAGGCCTCATGACTGGCACATGTATGTTTACATTGTTATTACCTCCGCCAAGGAGGTTATGTTTTTGTCGGCGTTGGTTCATCTGTCTGTTTGTCTGTCTGTGTGCAAGATAACTCAAAAAATTTTTGGACGGATTTGGATGAAAATTTCAGGAAATGTTGATACTGGCACAAGGAACAAATGACTAAATTTTGGTGGTGATCGGGGGTGGGGGTGGGGGTGGGGGGGGCACTGATCTGCCTTGGTGGAGGTCTGCACTCTCCGAGTGCTTTTCTAGTATTTGCACATTTTATACAAATTTTATATATATTTTCAAAAAATTTGACCTTGTTTATAGCTCTAATTTACATATATTTCTATTGCACACTCTATCTATCTATCTATCTATCTATCTATCTATCTATCTTATTTATTTATTTAAATATATGTCTGTATTTTATTGTGTTGTATATTAGTTGTATAGCGCATTGTCACTGGTAGACCTTGTGTAATGACAATAAAACCTATCTGCAGTATTCTATTCTATTCTATTCTATTGTGTTCTATTCTAATCTAGTCTGTTCTATTGTGTTCTATTCTATTCTATTCTATTGTGTTTTATTGTGTTCTGTTCTATTCTTGTCCATTCTAGTCTTATCTAGTCTAGTCTAGTCTGGTCTGTTCTATTCATATTCTTTAGTGTTTTTACCTTGAAACTTTGCATATTGTCATTATTCAACCCCACTTTTATAAACACAGGTCATTCAGTCGACAACTGGCTCTAATTTATCCTGAACCTTTTATTCACAGTCAAATGAGAAGGGGGACGTGCTCAATCCACTGATAACCGGAGTCTTCTTAGAGGTTTGTATTGCATTCATGTGGGTTTTTTGGGGCCTTTTTGAGCACAAATGGGACATTTCTGAACTCTCTGTGTCTCATTTTCTTGACCCACCTCTCACAGGCGTCCAACAGCGCTTCTTACATCCAGGACGCTTTCCAACTCCTGATGCCGATTCTGGAGATTTCTCACATCGAGAGAAGAGCCGAGTCCACACAGGAGTGAAGGCCTCCATCAGCACTGCCCGACTGGTGTTTGAGGGATCATTTTTTTCAACAGATTCTCTGCTCAGACTAACAACAGCAGGCAGTTCATCCTATGCGCTGCTGTCGTCTGAAAATGTTTAACAACACATCAGCGGGTGCAGTCACACGGACAACGATGAAAAACATTCTGATCAGAGAATTCAGCTGAAATGTTCATGGATGCCAAATAAAGCGACAGATTGATAAATATACTGTATTGATCCCAAACTGGGAAATTGTAGGGCAGCAGCAGCAAAAATAGGATTTAAGAATAAAAATAAAATAGAAGAGCAAACACACTATACATAATAAATTAGAAGAATAAAAACAGAACTGGTAAAAGGTGCAACAATAAACTGTAATGTGCAAAATAAAATACAATTTTTGTATAAATAACACTAAAGTGTGTTGTGGAAATAGGTTTATGACCAGGTTTAAACATCCGGCAAAGATGAGTTTATTGTACAATGGAATGGAACGTGATGCGATACGATGTGTATTTACGAGTCCAAAAACATTTAATCGGAATACGCGATACTTGAGCATGATAGGCACAAAATTAGTTTTTCAGCACTGACAAATACATTTCTGATGAATATAAATAAATATACAAATACATAAATTGAAAAGTGCTTTATACTGTTATGTATGGGAAAAACAGAATAAAAGTAGAAGAATGTATAATTAAAAAGCATGAATAAAATATGAAAGGAAAGAATTAATTCAAATAGAGCAATGCGAGCCTGGAGGGCAGCCTCAAGAAAAACACACTTAAGTTGAAAACACTTAATTGTTACATATGAAAATTTAAAAAAAAAAAATGTAAGCAAGTTAAAAAAAAAAAAAAATTGTTCTGGTAAAAATACATCTTCAAAGGTGATGGAGATTTTTAAGACATCTCAGTTTGTCACGCAGCACTCTGAAAAAAAAAAAAACTGCAGAAAAAAGTGATGGTGAGTATCAAACTGTTTCACAAATTTCCCCCTGCGAATTAATCAAATATTTCCAATTCTGATTCTATTGTGTTAAAAAGTGTCCCCTTCAGTTTTCAAAATGGAAATATGTCGTGTGACGAAGCTCATTGATGTGTTTTAATTGTTTTCAGACAACAGCGGAGCTTTACAGCACAGATTAATGCCATAAATCAGGTTATAGACAGATGAATTCACTGCTGTTGTGTCTCCAAACATAGGAATTTTTCGATTAAACTTCAGCAAATCACCGGATTTGTCCTTGAAAAGATTTTAGAACAGCCTGGTTTAGCTGCGCTCTGGTTGGTTTTCAGCTCAGGATACAATCATTTCATGGGAAGGAAAGTATTCTATTTTTTTTTTTTTTTTTCTTCTTCTTTTGTTAAACAGTGTTAATGTGTGATTCACAGCAGATCGACGGTGTTGGAGAAAGTCCGGACCGATCAGATCGAGTCTGAGGAGTACACACCGACTCTTCTTTTATGGACATTTAATTAAAGGCGTACAGGAAATTAACACCAGTGATGTTATAAAATGTGTCAGTAAAATGAATAAGGAGATATACAGTATATTGATAATGTGTTTTTCTTCATGAGTCAACAACGTGGTGTGTTGCTGCTTTTTGAAACACATGCGACCTAATACACACTCAAGGCTTTAACTGACTTCATAACCGATAAAATAACCTGTTAATATCCGCTGTTGAATTTTAGAATGTCATTTACAACACTTCAAGTTCTAACTGACGCTGGTGGTTTTGTCATTTTTGTCAAAATTGTCAAAAAGCAAGTTCATATGTTCATACATTTTAACCCTTTCATGCATTAATTATGAGAACGTTAATCAAGATTTTTTTCTTTATTCCTCTTTAGGCATTTAAAAAACAATGAGGTAATTATTATTATTATTATTATTATTTTTTTTTTTTTTTTTTTTTATGAAGCTATTTTTTATGGAGTTGCAAAAATGCACGTTTAATTTTTAAAGCAACGAAACGTGCATTTACTGATATACTTTGTGAAAACTTTGAAATAAAAACATTAAATACTGCTAATTTGATGTTTTCACACATTTTAACATACACTGCAAACAGAAAGTTATGGATATTTAAAATTTTTGGGGCTATGTTTTTCAGTTGGGATTTAATCTGCACAACACTTTTTACTTTTTTTTGTGTGAATTGAATTGACACACATTTTTTTAATGACCAGACATAATTTGATTTACAAATGGCAAAAATTACCCCAAAAAAATGACAAAAAAAAAAGAAATATCCTTAACTTTTTGTTTGTAGTGAACTCCAATACTAGTCTCTTCATGTCAAAAAAAAAAAAAAAAAAAGAACTTTTGTTGTTAATTAAAGTCTAATAACAATCACTAGGAATTGATTTACACTCAAACATGTTAGATCGGGTTTATCAAGAAAAGCCAAGTTACTGTAATGTTATCAGTTACAGTTAATTGTGTATTGTGTTGGCTGATATGAAACTAAAATAATAAAAATCCATGAATATACAAGAGAACAGCTGTAGAATAACTGTCCACTGTAGTGACCACTATGCATGAAAGGGTTAAAAAAAAAAGATAAGCAGTAAATCACCAGATATTCAAGTAAGAATGAACAATAATAATAATAATAAAAATTTGGAGTGTGTTTCTACCTCTGACAGGGCCAACCCTGTAGGGCTTCTCTATAACTTACTAAATAGACTATTTTTTACATCGACGGACAGATTTATGTGATCATATTTTATTGCTCATAGTGTCATAATAACAATGAAAGTTCACATCATCTCAAGACTTTCAGGCGTTTATCTGTTGAAGGAGTTTGCGGTAGTTCAGTCAGTTTTTCTGGTGCTGAACACTTTGTACGTTTGAAGCCTTCAGAACTATGCTGTACTGTATAATCAGGTTTATATGATGCTTTTCAAATAAATGTGCTTCCTTAAGAACATAAAAAAAAGGTTCTGTGTGTACGCCAGTGTTTTTCAACCTTGGGGCCTGGAATTCAAATGGGGTTGCCTGAAATTTCTATTAATTGATAAAAAAAAAAATACAAAAAATATATATATAGTGAGTTGACAGAGACAATCCTAATACATAAAATGACAGACATGACAAACTTCGAGTCTGAAAGTGAAGCACTGTGGTTCTGTTTATCTGTCAAATGTTCATTGTGGTCAGTTTCAGATGCTGCAGCTCTTTCATAATTCGTAGTTTGAGTTCTTGTTTGTTCAGTATTAATTGTCAGCCTTGTAAATCCAAGCTGGACTGACTGTACATATCCTGACCAAGGAAAATCTAATTCTCACTTTGTGCAGTAATCTACACCTGGATTTACTGCCTCTGTTCATAATAATATACAGGGTGGGGAAGCAAAATTTACAATATTTTGAGGCAGGGATTGAAAGACAGTGTATGACCAATTAGTTTATTGAAAGTCATGAGAATTTATTTGCCACAAGAAAATGTACATAATAGAAAATGTTTTTATTCTATGTGTCCTCCTTCTTTCTCAATAACTGCCTTCACACGCTTCCTGAAACTTGCGCAAGTGTTCCTCAAATATTTGGGTGACAACTTCTCCCATTCTTCTTTAATAGTATCTTCCAGACTTTCTCGTAATAGTTTTGCTCATAGTCATTCTCTTCTTTCCATTATAAACAGTCTTTATGGACACTCCAACTATTTTTGAAATCTCCTTTGGTGTGACGAGTGCATTCAGCAAATCATACACTCTTTGACGTTTGCTCTCCTGATTACTCATATGGGCAAAAGTTTCTGAAAAGGTATGGATAATAGTGTTAGGTATGATTATGACATCAATATATGTTTGGTTTCAAAACAACTGACGTAGTGCCTGCTGAGAAGAAACAACTAAATGTTCATTGTAAATTTTGCTTCCCCACCCTGTACATTATATAGCCTAAATGTAATCTAAAATCAACATTTATTTGCAACATAGTATAGCAAACTATTACATGATCAAAAACAAATTAATTTTAGCCAAAAAAAAAAAAAAAAAAAAGTTTGTTTTGAAAGTCTGGGGTCGCCAGAAATTTGTGACGTTAAAATGAGGTCACGAGCCAAAAAGAGGTTTAGAAATCACTGGTGTACACTTTAAATGTATTTGGTGTATGACGGGTTATTTTTGACATGTAATACATTTTTTTATTTCATTATAAGGCTGTGTGGCTGCATCCATGTCTTAATAAAGCACTACTTAAGCCAAATCAGTGTCGAATAAATTAAAAATAATAAAAATGCATATTTAGTGTTTACATTTTTTAAGTGTTGTCAAAGTTCTGGATACTTTTTCCAACTTCTGTGCACATAAATAATAATAGAAATGGTCCAAATAATGATACATTACATATACAGACTTCATTTCTTCTAATTTTTTGACGGAAGGTCCTCCAGGCTCTAGAGTCATGTATTTAAAGTCATATTTTAACCTGGTCAAATCTGCCTTATCCAGTTGTGTATACTTGAGCTGTATTATTACTTTGAGTTGTAAGATAACAAAATTTTTAGAGAATCGGTAAACTTTGCCTCATCTCATTCAGTTAAGATTGAAATATTCTGAATTTAGACCACACCTAAGGAAACAAATCACAATCGCATACAATTAGGAGTCTTTGGAATATTATTTGTTTCTATATTGTTTTTCATCATCTGATGTTCTTCATTTACTGTATGTTACTTGTTTCTGAGAAAAGTGGGTTTCTATTGTCACTGATTTAAATGTAACTAATTTCTTCACATTTGTGACACAAATACAGATTTTTGTCTCATACTTACATAAGAAAATCCTAATGGTGTTACAAGTCTGAATATTGACAAATTGTAGGTAACAGACAAACTCTGACTCTTGTTAAGGAAAATTATCCTGTGCGTATTTGCTATTTACAAAAAGAAAACATCCAGATATAAAGCCTTTTTGATTAGTAAATATAGTTTAATTACATGTGTTTCTCAGCAACTTTAGAAGATCACAATTATATATTTATTTTCCAATTTAATTACACATTGTTATATGGAAATAATTACTCCTCAACACTGTATTTACATGTACATCAGTTTGCAGTGTAACTGGTCAATAAATAAAACAGTTTACTACTTTGGTGCAATAAGAATTATGTTAAGTGATGCTAAATTTTGTTTGTTTGTTTATTTATTCAGAACATAACATTAAAACCAAACCACAAAAAGATTTGTATAAAAAAAATCCAAAATTTTCGAAAAGGAGTGGGATGAAGTTTAACCTTTTCATGCATAAATTATGAGGACCTTAGTTCAGATTTTTTTTCCTGAGTGTTTTTATTCCTCTTTAGGCATGAAAAAACAGTGTGATTGAATTTTTTTATGGAACCTATTTTTTCTGAAGGTAGATTTGTTTCTTTATTGCTCTAACCATAAAAACATATTTTCAATCAAAAAAAAATTGCAATAACAAAACCCCTTTCAATCAAAGAAAAAAAGTGTTGAATGAAAAAAAAAAATTAAGAGAATATTGCATTTTAACACTTTTTTCTTTGAAAAGTTTTGGGTTTTTTTTTGAGTGAAGTGAATTTTTTTTTTTTTTTGTTGAAAATATCTGTTTTTGGATTGTACTTGTAGCATAGTAAATGTACTGTGATTCATTCCACTACTAGAAAACAAAGTCAAATAAAGCAAATTTGGGTAATTTAACTGGTAAAATATTCAATAAAATAATAAGAAATATAAGAAATATAAAATATATAAAAGTAATAAAATAAGACGAATGCAAAAAATACTTAAGATCCAAAAAATTGCATTTGAACACTTTTTTCTTTGAGTAATTTTTTTTTTTTTTCTTGAAGTGAATTTTTTTAATGAATTTTTTTTATAAAAAATAAATAAATAAATAAATATATATATATATATATATATATATATATATATATATATACAAATATAAATATATATATACAAATATAAATATATATACATACAAATATATATGTATGTATATATATATATATATATATATATATATGTGTGTATGTATGTATGTATGTGTATATATATATATATATATATATATATATATATATATAAATATAAATATATACAAGGGCCGTTCAATAAGTTCATGGCCTCACCCAGAACAGAACAACACAGACTGATAATTTATATTTTATTTTTCAGCATAATCTCCATTTACAGCAATGCACTTGGTCCATCGATGTTCAAGCATCACTATCCCATCACGAAAGAATGTAACATCCTGTATTATAACAACCAGTATTTCTGGGTGAGGCCGTGAACTTATTAAACGGCCCTCGTGTATATATATATATATATATATATATATATATATATATATATATATATACTGGTTAAAGCAATAAAGAAACAAATCTGCCTTCATAATTTTTCATGGAGTTCCAAAAATGTCCATTAATAATCTCTGACCGCCAGTACATGATATGTTACTGCAGTATTAATCACCCCTAACGATAGGGGGCGGTGTGCGCATTTAACGACCACATCCGAGCCGCTAATAAGCCGCAGAAGAAGAAACAGGTCAAGCGAAAGAAGAAGAAAGGACCGAGGCTACTAGCTTAGCAGGCTACGTCGTTTACAAATCAGGTAAACTTTGCAAATTTCTTTGAATAACAGAAAGCTGACATGTCTCTGATAGTTTTAGGACACACAGAGCTGATAAACAACCACGTTCGTCTGGTTGAATATCGCGTCCTGTCATGTTATTCACAGAGTTTCTTCGTAAATTTTACCGCTTATGCTAGCTGTTGTTAGCACCTCGCTGCTCTGCTATTAGCGTATTACGCTCATTTTCTTAATTAAGGTTAAATCTGAGTAAACTGGAAGAGGTATTGGTTGTTTCATAGTCTGAGCTCTTCTCTATGTGTTTAACTTATGTGCGAAAATCCGTTTTGTGGCATTTTAACGAGTAATGTGAGCTAGCTAACCTTAGCGTCACTATAAGCAACATTTTTTTGGCTCGTCTTTTAATCTTAGTATAATAAAATATTTTTTCTGTGGTTTTTGGAGGTGTATAACTCTCCCGTTAATAATGAAAAGACTATTTACACATTTATGCCACTTTAATACAATATTAGATATGTTTTCTTGTATAAACACTTGGCAGTAACGTGTTTTAGTAATGTGTGAAAACGTGGTTTAAAAGTAAAGCAATATAACGATGTCGAATGATTGTTTGTATATTTATACACCCCTTCGCCTCAGTAATATCACAGACGACTTTTAACATATTAACGATGAAAAAAGAAACACCAAAGTTACAGCACTTGGACAAAAAGCAGATAAATAAATCTAGAGGATAGCTATTATAAATACAACTGTAGTTTACATCATTTGCATTAAAGCCATTGAACAAATAGTTACGTTGGGGAAAAAAAGTAATTTTGGGAGAGTATAGATAAGCTGAAAAAATAAAGTGATAGGTTTGCTTTCTAATGCTTTTTAACTCATAAAGACCCAGTGCTACTTTTGTGGCAGTTCCCAAATAAATTTTTCTCTATATTTGACCTTCCTTTTAATGATTTATCACCATTTATTGTTATATTCTCTTCTCTAGTCTGTGTTTATTCAGTGAAAATCTGGTATTTTCCAAAAGTTAATTCACTGATCATGTAGATGTTCATAAAAGCTCAGATTCAAGTTGAGGGGTATTGTATCTAAAACAGAGAAAACTGAAGAAAATGTGACTCTTTCAGTAAATATATCATTAACTGAACATAAACTAAGCATCTACATCCACTGTCATTGATCCAGCTCCATGAGTTTTACTGGTGAATCCATGTTGTAGAAGATGACCGTGTTTCCATGTTCACTACAGAGCCTCTGAACGTCCAAATGGGTCATATCTGATGACAAATTGCATTTTACACCAATTATTTACATGTATTGATAGGATTAGTGGATCAACAGGTATTAAACAGTTTAGATCAGTAGATGCATTTTGTCATAGATGGATGTTTGGGTCTTTATGGGTTAAAATTTTGTTATGATTTTTATTTGAATTATAAAAGTACTGTTCGGGAACCAGCCATGTGAACAGCTTTTAAGGTTTGCACTTAAAAACTTTTTTTTTTTTTGTCGTTGAGCCTCACTCTCCCATTAAGTCTATCGCTCACTCAACTGCTACTCTATCCTCTCTGCCTCATTTAGTGGTGAGGGGAAGTTTCACAGTTTGTTTATAAAAACAAGTGAGAAGTTTTACATAGTTTTCTCTTTTAAGTGCTTTTGTTCAGTCTGTATTTTCTTCTTCTCCAGAGTCGTCTTTCTTCCTCTGACTGCTTCCCCCTCACCAGAGCTGCAGGACTGTCGGGGTTTTGGTTTTCTTCTTGACCTGCCAACATGCCAGCCGCACTTACAGATTCCAGTCAGATAATCTGTGAGGTCTGGGCAAGCAATGTAGAGGATGAGATGAGGAAGATCCGGCAGATTATTCAAAGCTACAACTACATTGCCATGGTAAGAGAAAAACAGTGAGTTAAGTGTCAAAATGGCAACACAGTTTGTTCATATCAGCAGCAATATTAGACCTAAAGCTTAGTGGTTTGTATCTACAGTGATAATGGTTTGAACTTTTTAACTGGACTGAACACAGTTTAATGGTCTTAAGGGGATCATATTTTGCTAAACCCACTTTTATTAGTCTTTGGTTCATTTATTTGTGTATTTGGACCCTAATAGTTCCAAAAGTTTGAATTTGAACCCTCCAGGTGCTGCAAAGCTATCTTCATTCCAGCAAAAATCGAGTGGATTTCTACAACCCGTTTCAATTCCTTCTTTGTCACATTTTATAACTAGTTACATCACGACATTTGCACGTTTAAGGTCAAGACTTCAGATGAACATTTTTCCAAGTCCGACATAATTGTTTGTCAGCAGCAGCAGTTGTAGTCCATACTGAAAATATGTCCAAACTTCGAGTTGATTTCCTAAAATGTTCAGTTGTTGGTTGAATGGGTCAGAGCAGCACAGCCAACAACCTGGAGGGGGTGGGGCCTGAAGTGGCTCATGTGCATTTAAAGGGCCCGCACTCAACACGACTTTTCTGGTGTCATTTCTCAGAAATGGCATTGAAGATGGACCTGTGGAGTTGAATTAATGAAGAATTCAGACCCAAGCAGAGCATTTACAGTTAATGTAGACCAATGAAATGTTTGAAAATGCATAATTCCAGTTAGAAAAGCAAAATATCAGTTCTTTAACAGAAATATTCAGTGATGGATTTATTATTGTCTTAATTTGTCATCAGGACACAGAGTTTCCCGGAGTGGTCGTCCGGCCAATTGGTGAGTTTCGGAGCACAGTGGACTATCAGTACCAGCTACTCAGGTGCAACGTGGACCTCTTAAAGATAATCCAGCTTGGACTGACATTCATGAACGAGGATGGAGACTACCCTCCGGGCACGACGACGTGGCAGTTCAACTTCAAGTTCAACCTCACGTAAGTAGGCACAGATTCTCCTCTGTTTTTTCAAGGACAGCAGAAAAAAGAGATTGTTTATCAGTGTTTAGATTCAAATTCTTTTAGCTTGGTCATTGTTGTCTTTTTTATTTTTAATTCTATGTTTAAGTGCTTTGTGTTTTTATCCTTAGTTTAGCGTCTGCCCTTTTCATTTCTGTTATCGTGTATTATGTTGATATAGTTGCATATTTGTGTCTTTCCTGAGCTCATGGACAGGCCCACAATAGACACAATAAACTACAATTTTGTACATTTCAAACAAAGAAATTTTCTTTTTTTTTCTCTTTATACACGATGACTGATCTGTCTGTCACCTACTATATTTATATTAATACATGGTTATACAGCACATTAACAGGGAAAATGTTGATAAAAGCTAAATGTCCCTTTAATTCCTTTATTAAGATGATTATATATACATTTCGCAGCTGTCTACACATCATGTTAGTTTTTGTCTCAGTAGCTGATTGAGTTTGGCAGCAGTCTGACCTGACTGTCCTTTTCTGGTCTTTACAGAGAAGACATGTACTCGCAGGATTCCATCGACCTCCTCCAGAACTCCGGCCTCCAGTTTAAAAAACACGAAGAAGAAGGAATTGACACTTTGTATTTTGCTGAGCTCCTCATGACGTCCGGCCTCGTTCTCTGTGAAAATGTCAAATGGCTGTCATTCCACAGGTGGGCGCTCTGCTTAAAAAATACTTGAAAACTGGTGAAACCTTTTAGACTTAACACTGTAGTAGTTTAAAGTTGAGTGAATGAAATGGAAAGTACTCTTTTTCTACTACTCATATGTCGTATTCAAGTAGTTTTTCACTGGCTTAAACTACCTACACGGTTCCTCGGCTTAATGTGGATAGGGGCTTTTAATGTGACTTATGTAGTGGGATAATTTTACCCATGTGTTTATCACAACATAAAACATGACCTCCTCTGCCCTAGTCAAATTTCTTAAAACTGAAATATTAATTCATAAAATGTTCTATTGTTGAAATTATTCACTTCAGTACCTTTTTTTTTTTTTACAACTGATGTGTGTTTTTCATTCTGGAAATTTTCCCGTTGGTTTAACTTGATAAACATGAACTCTGGGTTTGAGAAGTCATATAGCAGTAGGTGCTGGAGTGTAACTGTTAAGTGAAATCTGTGTTCACAAAGAATGAGAAAGCTGGAAACCACTATCCTGTATTTGAATGAATCCTAAACCAAGAAAAGCCAAAAATATCTTTTAGAATTTTGGAAAATCTGTGCATTTTCTAGTAAGTAACCACCTGATGAACACTTGGCCTTAACAAAATCTAGTGCAGTGAGGTTCAGTGGTAACTTTTATTTATTTTTTTTTGTACTTTATTTTTTTTAAAAATTGTTTTAGTATAAGATACAAAACAAACATAGAAATGGTCACAGGTACATTCCGACATTTTTTACATGTTTACTGTTCACAGATTGAATGAAAAAGTCCAATGTTTTTCCTATACTTTACACCCTTGAGTTGTTGTAGTTAGACATTGTAGGTCACTGACTGACAATTTTTATCACCAAGGAGATTTAGGGAGGATCCTTTTTTAGAGTGATAAGTTTTGATCAGACAACAGTGAAGCTCTACACAGGGTTCGTACAGGTGCTTGAAATTCTTGAAAATGCTTGAATTTCAATGTCATGTTTTCAAGGTCTGAAATGCACTTGAATTTCAGTGTAAGTGCTTGAAAGTGCTTGCAATTTTGTATTTTGTTTATTTTTAATATTAACTCTGCCAGGTTAGATGTTAAGCCAAAGCTACTTACAGAGAGGGGATACATTTACAAAAATAAAAAGTAAATTCCCAGGTGTTCTCAGGTTGACTCCAGGTACATTTTTATCTGAATCTTTGTCTCGGTGCAAGTGTGTCTGAAAAACGCCAAGTGGCTTCTCTATTTTTGACTAAAACTTTGTGTTCTCCTTAAATTAATAAAACTTTTTGCCATTACGAAACATGATTTTAGACGTTTATAGCATAATACGATTGTGATAAAAAGTGACAGAAATTGTTAAGAGTATATGTATTCATGTAGATGCGTATTTTATCCCTGCGATAAGGTGCTGCGCTGGAAAAATTAGAAAAAGACCCTTAAAAGTGCTTGAATTTGACCTTGAAAAATGTGTATGAACCGTGTCTACAGCACATACAAAATATGACTGAGATAATGACAGATAAAGCTCCTCAAACTGGTTTTCAGTTCATGCCATGGTGACCGATTAGTGGATTGACTTCAGTATTATCTGTAAATACGCAGTCTGACTTTGCCTGTTTGTTTGTCAGTGGTTACGACTTCGGTTACCTAGTGAAGCTCCTCACAGACGCTCGGCTTCCTGAGGAGGAACACGACTTCTTCCAAATCCTCAACCTGTTCTTTCCCGCAATCTACGACGTCAAGTACCTGATGAAGAGCTGCAAGAACCTAAAGGTGCAAAACTACTGAGATCACAATAACAAAATACTGTTTACAGAGTTTAATCAAGTTCAGACACAGTTAGAGTTCACTTAACCCTGAGGGGTCCGAGCCCATTTTGGCTGTTTTTGAGTACTTTTGATTTTGCCTTTATATACTATATAAAGAAATGTTTATTATACCCATGTTTTGTATCTTTTCTTTCCAGCACAACTTCATCTATCTCATCTGCTTTTTATTTTTTCACTTCAACCTTCTATATCAACACAAAAGGCCAAAAACCACACAAAAAACATAAAATCAGATTTGAAAAATGTATATAATTTATTGCATAAATAACACTAAGATGCCTAACGAACCTTTTCAAAGACTTATGAAATGAATATTGGTTCCAGATATTAGGTATATAAAATCAAAATTGTAATAATTAAAACTGTATTCAAATATTTGACATAAAAGCATATTTTTACTCATCCGTTTTTTCATCCCCATTCACCCACCGCCCCACCCCTGGTACTCCCGGTCTCCACATCTGGTTCAGGTGGGGGTCATTCTCACCCTTACCTGAAATGTTAATGCCATCTATGGATTAGAATCTGCAGATTTGTCCAGTTATTTCCATTTTGAAAAAGGACAAAAAAAATGATGAAGATATGATCAGAAATATAACGCCCACCCCACCTCATTTTCATACTTTTACTCATGTTTGTTTGATCCGGATTCAAAACGTCATATCTCCGGTTGTATTTGCTCAATCAACATCAAATAAAAAGTGGGAGAGTGTATCATGTCCACACCAAGGTTATTATCGTTAACGAAAACGAACGAAATGACGAAAACTAAAATTGAAAAAACATTTTCGTTAACTGAAATTAATGAAAACTCTAATTAAAAGAAAAAAACGATAACTAACAGAAACTGTATCGTGAGCTTACAAAACTAACTAAAACGTATAAAAATTATGGATACAATTCCCTTCGTTTTCGTCTTTGTCAATGTCGGATTGATATGAAATTGATTTATTTGGCTCCAGCAGTTTGAGCTGGTGACACCATACAACACTTCCCAGTCTGTCATGTCTGGTCACTGGTGGTTTCCAGTCGTCTTCTGGTCCCCACTCTACCTGGAACATACAGACTAAAGCTGGGACACAGCAGCACAGTCCTGTCTGGGGTTTACTGTAGTGATACATGGGTCGTTTTTTTTTTTTTTTGGCGTACCGTGTGTGTGCGCGTGAGTGACAGAGACAGAGCAGAGCTAAAGGACAGAGTCAGTGTTGAACTAGCATCCAGGTTAAAACTGGAGAGTTTATCACCATGAAAAGGCCTTCCAAGCCCTGAACTGCACAGTTTAGAAGAGGAGAAAAGAGGAGGATGAAAACTTATCCAATTACAGAGGTATGGAACCTGTTAGAATGTTAAAAAACGTTTGATGTTACTAGCTACAGCTAGCTGAACTGAACTGAAGCAAAGTTGGCTAATAATGGAACTGGAGATGATTAAGATATGAGAGATCTGCTAAGGTGTGGTTGACTGATGAGGAACTGGGTTATATATGTTTATAAGTGGTTTATATATGTTTCTGTCTGCTTTAACTGCTGGTTAGCTGGTTTATATATGTTTCTGTCTGCTTTAACTGCTGATTAGCTGGTTTATAATAGGTTCCTATCTGCTTTAACTGCTGGTTAGCTGGTTTATAATATGTTCCTATCTGCTTTAACTGCTGGTTAGCTGGTTTATATATGTTTCTATCTGCTTTAACTGCTGGTTAGCTGGTTATATATGTTTCTATCTGGTTTAACTGCTGGCTGCTTTGTGCATCTCCTCTCCTGCTTTGCACATCTTCGCATTGTTTCACGTAAGTGACGTGTATGGATTGCACCCCACCTCAACCTGCTATAGGGAATTTATACATTGTACGGTACATTGTGTCTCTGCTCAGTCCATGAGCCGCCCTAACCTGACCCCCAAATAAAGTGTCCAGGGTAACCCATATCCATGCCTCACTAATTTCTTTGAATAGGATGATGAGGAAGATAAAATATATGAAATAACTAAAACTAATACTAAAACTAAACTAAACTAAACTAAAACTAAGCATTCAGAAAAAAACGATAACTAATAAAAACTAACAAACCTGCTCTAAAAACTAATTAAAACTAACTGAATAAGAGAAAAAAAAGTCAAAACTAATTAAAACTAAACTATAATTAAAAATCCAAAACTATTATAACCTTGGTCCACACTTTCGAATGCAATTGTTCCCAGTGGTCTACGTGACTTACTCCCGGCACTACGATGTGTTAAACATGTCATGTGATCCAGTCCTAGGCCCGTGACCGCGGACCTCTAGGGTTAAGAATAATAATAATAATAATGATGATGATGATGTACTTTTAGATGATGGGGTGGTGGTCAAATGCAAAATAGTAGACGATGATGATGATGATGATGATGATGATGTGTTCTACAGCTGAATGGAGTTGATTGTCACTACTGTGCAGAGTAATTATGTTTAGGTGAAATAAAAGGAATTAGGCGATTATGTAATTATGTGTAACTGCTGTGTTTCGGTTTAGGGGGGCCTCCAGGAAGTAGCCGATCAGTTGGAGTTGAAAAGAATTGGACGGCAGCATCAGGCCGGATCTGACTCGCTGCTCACCGGCATGGCGTTCTTCAGGATGAAAGAGGTACAAATACGTGAAACCAGAGAGTAGACCGCACCCTGGTGATGCGTGTCTGTAGAGCAAAACCTCAACATCAATCGCTAACATGAAAAAACGTGTAGGTAGTTCTTGAACAAGGTGTTTAGTAGAAGATGTGAGATATTTGTCCTCTTCTCCTTCTTAAATAAGTCTTACATGTCCGTATGATCTGTAAAAGAGGTTTAATATGCTCTCAGTCTGCTTCTCATCCAAAGGTTTTCAGGTTGTATTAAAATCCTCCTGCTCTTATGACACAGATGAACACATCTGTACCAGAGCTGTGATATGATCAAAAATCCCTAAAACAGTCACTTTATGTCTGGGTAATTATACACATGATGATGCAGCCCAAAAACCTAGTACTTACATATTTAGAATTATACATTTTACAAATAAAATTTATCTTATTTTATTCAGAGCATCAAGTATGAGAGCTTATATTAAAAAGTGAAGAAAACACCAACAGAACATTCAGTCCTAGTCCATGTGGCAGAAGTAGTCCTCCTTTTAGGTCCAGACTCCTCCTTTTTGTCTTTTCCCTTTAGGAATCACCTCATCCTATGTCATGTTCGGTTCAGTTTACTCTACTCTGGTAAAGCAGGTACCACCAAGCAGGGATGCCTTTTGCAAAAAACACAGTGTAAATCTATGGCACATTATTTATGTGCTAATGTCCAGAATTTCAGTCAGGAACAATGTTTTCTCTGAATAACAACAAATTCAAGGCTGTGAAAGATCTGCTCCTGATGTTAGGGAAATCTAATGTTTACTTACAGGGTGGGGAAGCAAAATTTACAATGAACATTTAGTTGTTTTTTCTCAGCAGGCACTACGTCAATTGTTTTGAAACCAAACATATACTGATGTCATAATCATACCTAACACTATTATCCATACCTTTTCAGAAACTTTTGCCCATATGAGTAATCAGGAAAGCAAACGTCAAAGAGTGTGTGATTTGCTGAATGCACTCGTCACACCAAAGGAGATTTCAAAAATAGTCGGAGTGTCCATAAAGACTGTTTATAATGGAAAGAAGAGAATGACTATGAGCAAAACTATTACGAGAAAGTCTGGAAGATACTATTAAAGAAGAATGGGAGAAGCTGTCACCCGAATATTTGAGGAACACTTGCGAAGTTTCAGGAAGCGTGTGAAGGCAGTTATTGAGAAAGAAGGAGGACACATAGAATAAAAACATTTTCTATTATGTCAATTTTCTTGTGGCAAATAAATTCTCATGACTTTCAATAAACTAATTGGTCATACACTGTCTTTCAATCCCTGCCTCAAAATATTGTAAATTTTGCTTCCCCACCCTGTACATGTTACACACAAGTGTAAAACTCATGGGTTATACAAAGCTGTCATTGCAAGAAAAAAAAAAAAAGAGACCCAACACAGATGTTTACAGTGTGGCATGTTATTCCCTCTGCCAAGGAATGGCAGAGGTTGTTTTCATCGAGGTTTGTCTGTTTGGTTGTCTGTTAGCAAGATAACTCAAAAAGTTATGGATGAAATTTTCTGGAAATGTTGATACTGGCACAAGGAACAAATGATTACATTTGTACCAAATTAGGTTTGTAGATTGCCAGTGACCCAGAATAGATGTCATTACATTTTGGGAAAAATAGGTCAAAGTTTCAATTTGTTACGAATTTTTAAAATCTTTTTTTTCTCCCATTTACTTATAATGGGTGAAATTTCAAATGTCTGTAAAAACATCAAATTTGTTTCTGTTTACTTCAAACTTGGCTCATATAGAGGGAATTGATCTGCTGACTTCAGCACATGCATAGACATGATGACATCAGCTGGATTGATGCCTAAATAAGCTACAAGACATGCGAGGGGTGGGGTTTGTTATGCCAGGCACCACCTGTTGTCAGATATTTATTTCAAGTCACTGTATTATTGTTGTTTTACTGCTCATGTTTTATATCTTCTTACTCTTGATTGTATTTTTTTAATCTTTTCTGCTTGTACTCAGTCCTCTGCACAATTCCTATGTTCCCAAACAAATGTACAAATAAACTTTATCATATCTTTATTTCTCCTCAGCTTTTCTTCGAGGACAACATCGACGACGCAAAGTATTGTGGGAGATTGTACGGCCTGGGCTCGGGCTCCAGCCAACCACAGAACGGCATCTCCAGCTCAGGCCAGGAGGAAACCAACAACAAGCACTGACTGTCATCTCTGCCAAGTGGAACGCACTTGTTTTAAACCCAACCAGCAGATTGTCCTCTGGCCCCGCCCCCTCTGACGCTCTCAACCCGCCACAGTTCACCAAACGTTCCCCACGGAGTGACACCGGCTCACTCACTTCTTTTTAGTCGCTTTTATGAGTATGAGGCCAAATCTTCAAAAGACTTTTAATTTTTTTTTGTTTCTTTTCCAGTCCACCCTGTTTGTGCAGCTTTGGGACCAGCTCCTGCATCAAACTCATTCAGACCAACTTACTTTCAGTCTCATCAGTGGGAATTTATTTTTTTTTCTTTTAAAAACGCTGGACGGGTCATCTGTACATTACATGTATAATTTTGATGAAAATAAAATGTTTTAGCTTTTTTCCACTTTGAGAAACTTTTAACAGCAGCTGTTAAAGTGTAACTGTTAAGTTATGCATGTTTCAGCGAAAAACTATCCAAACTGTTCACTGTCAGCTTCACCCATATTGTGGTTAATGTTGTTTTTACATTATCCATTGTTTTAAACAGGTGTATATTAAATTGTTTTGTATTTTGAATGTAAATGGAAAGAATTTGGTCTCTTTTTTTTATAGTAAGTAGCTGCTCCTTGCCTCACAACTGGAAATATTTAGATGGAAATGACAATTATGTGTGAAAATACTCACTCTCAAATAATACTTGGAATCTTATATAGGTGATTTAAAGTTAATTAGGGTATTACAAGTTTGGTCTTAATGTTTAAGATGTGACATTCTGATATTATTCATCATTTTAGGAGCAGCCTTTGGACATGTCCATTAGGTTTTTAGTCTGACGGAACAAAGCATCTGATGGATTATTGGCATCAGTTGGCGTCCATCTGCAAACAGTTTTTCAAGAATCTTCTCCGAAACCATCAGTATGACTTTATATTTGTTGCGGAACATCTTTGGGGTAAGATCTACCAAGTTTGTTCAAAGATTTGTTCAAGAATATTGATTTTTTTTTTTTTTTTTTTAATATTTTGAAATGTGTCCCATTATAAACCAATGGGGATTTTCAAAGTGCTATAACTTAAAACAGTTGAAGATATTGATATAATTACTGTTGGCAATAGATAGGAAGTCACATATACATATTTTATCCCAGCGATAAGGTGCTGGAAAAACTTTAAGACCCTTAAAAGTGTTTGAATTTGACCTTGAAAATGTGTATGAACCCTGTCTACAGCTCATACAAAATATGACTGCGGTAATGACAGATAAAGCTCCTCAAACTGGCTTTCAGTTCATGCCATGGTGACCTATGAGTGGATTGACGTCAGTATTATCTGTAAATACTCAGTCTGACTTCACCTGTGTGTGTTTGTTTGTCAGTGGTTACAACTTCGGTTACCAAGTGAAGCTCCTCACAGACGCTCGGCTTCCTGAGGAGGAACACGACTTCGTCCAAATCCTCAACCTGTTCTTTCCCGCAATCTACGACGTCAAGTACCTGATGAAGAGCTGCAAGAACCTAAAGGTGCAAAACTACTGAGATCACAGTAACACAACACTGTTTACAGAGTTTAATCAAGTTCAGACACAGAGTTCACTTAACCCTGAGGGGTCTGAGCCTATTTTGGCAGTTTTTGAGTACTTTTGATTTTGCCTTTATATACTACAGGGGTTGGACAAAATAATGGAAACACCTTAAAAAATCAACAAAATATAATTTAATATGGTGTAGGTCCGCCTTTTGCGGCAATTACAGCCTCAATTCTCCAAGGTATTGATTCATACAACTTGTGAATTGTTTCCAAAGGAATTTTAAGCCATTCTTCAGTTAGAATACCCTCCAACTCTTTTAGAGACGATGGTGGTGGAAATCGACGTCTTACTTGAATCTCTAAAACTGACCATAAATGCTCAATAATGTTGAGGTCTGGGGACTGTGCCGGCCATACGAGATGCTCAACTTCATTAGAATGTTCCTCATGCCATTCTTTAACAATTGTAGCTGTATGGATTGGGGCATTATCATCTTGAGGTGAAGGTGTTTCCATTATTTTGTCCAACCCCTGTATATCACAGGTATCAAACATGCGGCCTAGGGGCCAAATCCGGCCCGCCAAAGGGTCCAATCTAGCCCCTGGGATGAATTTGTGAACTGCAAAAATTACACTGAAGATATTAACAATCAAAGGTGTAAAAAAATCATTTTAATTCAGTTTCCACCTGCAGAACAATTAGATATCAAGTGGGTCAGACCAGTAAAATAGTATCATAATAACCTATAAATAATGACAACGGCAGATTTTATCTTTGTTTTAGTGTAAAAAAAGTAAAATTACATGAAAATGTTTACATTAACAAACTATCCTTTGACTAAAAATGTGACTAACCTGAAAACAACATGAACATCCTGAAATGTCTTGAGAAGTAAATTTGACTTTACAAATATTCTGCCTGTTACTAAATGTTTTGTGTATTTGTAATAATAATGTCAGTTGTAATGCACATGTGTAAATGATAAACTGATAAATTGAGGCAGAATATTGTGAAAATTACATTTCTTTTTCTTAAGACATTTCAAGTCATTCAGATTTTTAACCCTTTCATGCGTAGTGGTCACTACAGTGGACAGCTATTCTCCAGCTGTTCTCTTACATATTCATGGATTTTATTGTTTTAGTTTCATATCAGCCAACACAGTGGACGCCTGTGCATCATCCCATACTTTGTAATTCATACCATTACTGTAACTTTGCTGTTTTTGATAAACCTGATCTGCAGTAACATGTTTGAGTGTAAATCAATTGCTTGTTATTGTTATTAGACTATAATTAACCATTTTTCTTAAACAAAGAGGGATTTTTTTGCATATCTTCATAAAGTGAGTAATAACTAATATTAGAGTATGTTAAAATGTGACAAAACATCAAATTAGCAGCATGAAAAAAAATTACTTCATAGTTTTCACACAGTGTATCAGTAAATGCATGTTTTTTTGCTTCAGAAATTAAATGCATGACGTAAAGCTGAGTGGATATTTTTGCAACTCCATGAAAAATAGTTGAATAGTCGAAAAAAATTTTTCGATCGCATTGTGTTTTTTCATGCCTAAAGAGGAATAAAAACACTCAGGAAAAATAACTTGATTAGGGTCAAAAACAGTATTCAAAATTTCTCTGAAGGGACATTTTAGAGACAATTTGACCCACATTTTTACTTTTAAATTAATTTTTGCTTTAGTTGGACCATAAGGGATTATCCAAAACAAGGAGCTACTTTATATTGAAATAAATGTTGGAATGGCAGTTAATTAAAGTTCGCTCTCTGACGGGACATTACTGTGTTTTGACCCATTAAGGTTCTCATAATTCATTCATGAAAGGGTTAAGGAAATGTTGTAGATGTAAAAATTATCATGTGATTTTACTTTTTTCATTGTTATTATTTTACTGGTCCGGCCCACTTCAGATCATGTTGGGGTAAATGTGGCTCCTGAACTAAAATGAGTTTGACACCACTGGTCTAGGTGCTTTTTTTTTTTTCAAAATAGAGCGTACATTTGAATAAAGTATAGCTGTGTGATATGATGTGAATATGTAAATTAGCATGTGATGTAAACAACCAGTTGGAAACAAAGGGGGTAGAAAAAGAAAAATCCACATTTCTGCTCAGTAGAACTACTTTTAATTATCAAATGCTTGAATATTAACACATTTTCTGTCGGTGTGCAAGTGTACCAACACTGGCCTTTTTCAAGAAGGCAGTTGAAGGAATGACGGAGGGAATCTGAGTTCATATAGTCCAACAAATCCAACACCAGTGCAAAATGTTGAAAAAAAAAAAATATTTGGATGCAAATAGGCACAAAGTCTTAAGAAGCTCCACTATGTTGTGATGGACAGTAAACACATTTATAGCTGCATATGACAGGAATAGAAGAGGGATATTCATTAGCTGTGTTGAATTAATGCAGGGGTGTCAAACTCATTTTCTTCCGGGGGCCACATTCAGCCCAATTTAATCTACAGTGGGTCGGACCAGTAAAATAATAGCATGATAGCCAATAAATAATAACTCCAAATTGTTTTAGTGCAAAAAATAACATTCAGTCACACTAATATTTACATTTACAAACTATCCAAACAAAAAAGGATGTGAATAACCTGAAAAAAATGAAATTTGTTAAGAAATAGAAGTACAATTTTATCAATATTATGCCTCGATTTACCATTTATATATGTGCATTACAGATGAGATCTACAAAGGCACAAAACATTTAGTAACAGGCAAAATATTGTTGAAATTGCCCTTATTTTTCTATAGACATTTCAGGTTGTCCATATTTGTTCAAGTTATTCACATGTTATTGTAAAAGGATCGTTTGTTAATGTAAATATTTTCATAATTTAATGTTTTTTGCACTAAATCAAAGAGAAAAAAATGGTGCTGTCATTATTTATACCACAGGTGTCAAACATGTGGCCCGGGGGCCAAATCCGGCCTGCTAAAGGGTCCAGTCCGGCCCTTGGGATGAATTTGTGAAATGCAAAAATAAGATATTAACAATCCTTTTAGTTCAGGTTCCACATTCAGATCGATTCAATCTCAAGTGGGCAGGACCATGATCACATAAAAATCATGACAACTCCAAATTTTTCTCTGTAAATGTAAATATTTTAATGTATTTACACCAAAACAAAGTATAATTTCACAAAAAATGTGAATAACCTGAACAAATATGGACAACCTGAAATGTCTTAAGTAAGTACAATTTTAACAATATTCTGCCTGTTATTAAACGTTTTATGTATTGGTAGATCCACTGTCATCTGTAAATTATAATGTACATGTGTAAATGATAAACTGAAGCAGAATATTGTTAAAATTACACTTGTCTTTTCAGTTTGTTCATGTTATTCACATGTTTTGAAAGGATAGTTTGTAGATATAAACCTTTTCATAATGTAAATTTACTTTTTTTTTGCTCTCAAACACAGAGAAAAGTTTGGAGTTGACATTATTTATATGTTATTATTTTACTGGTCCGGCCCACGTCAGATCAAATTTTGCTGAATGTGGCCCCTGAACTAAAATGAGTTTAACACCCCTGATTTATAGGTTATTATGATATTATTTTTGAGTTCGATGCCCTAACTTGCACTTTGCAAATTCATCCCGCGAGCCGGATAGGGAACTTTGGCGGGCCGGTTTTGGCCCCCGGGCCGCATGTTTGACACCTGTGAATTAATGTTTTCTAGAATAAGGAAAGAAATCAGTTTTTTTTGTGGATGTAAACATAGTGAGTCTAAAACGATGACAGGTGGTGTTATACAGCTGTTATCAAAACTAAAAATCGCAGCTGAAACAACATAAATCAGCTCTACACAAGTAACAGACTCGGTCTTATTTGTGAAGTGGTGAAGGTTTAGTCTTCTCTTGTTGTCAAATCGAACTCCAAACGTCTGAATTCAGTCTTGTGACTTAAGTCGTTTTCTTAATTGGACATAAACAGCCGTACGGTGGAAGTGCTTCCGTCAGTTTGGTTTCCCTGAAGGCAGGTTAAAGGTCAGAGTTCAGGCGGTGAGTCTCTGAGCGGCTCTGCGGATGCTGCCACTCGTTCCGTATCTGTGCAGCAGATCTGTGGCCTTCTGTCGGAGCGACTCTGAGACGGACGGTGAAACCCTGCTGAGGTGCAGCAGAACCAGGCAGCATTCCAGCACGTCTGGGTGAGGGTACGTCTGAGGAAAAACAGCACCGTGTTAGAATCTGTAAGAACACATTAGTCTACAGGTGTCAAACATGCGGCCCGGGGACCAAATCTGGCCCACCAAACGTTCCATCCTGGCCCACGGGATGAAAGTGCAAAAATGAACCTGAACAGTCCAGGTTGTCCAAATCATTTTGGTTCCGGTTCCACATACAGACCAATGTGATCTCCAGTAAAAATAACAACACAATAACCCATAAATAATGACAACTACAAATTTTCTTTGTGGAAAAAATTTACATGAAAAAAATAACATTACACTGTGCAAATATTTACATTTACAAAACTATTCTTTCACAATAAAATGTAAATAAATACATAAATAAAAACAAAGATGAACAACCTGAAATGTGCAATTTTAACAATATTCTGCCTGTTACTAAATGTTTTGTGCATTTATGGATCCACTGTGATCTGTAGTTGTGTTAATAATAAGAGATGGAATATTTTAGATATTTTTTAAATTTTAGTTCCAAACTCCAAAATTTTAAAAATATTCTGCCTGTTACCAAATGTTTATGGAACATTGTGTGTAAATGTACATGTATAAATAATAAGTTGAGGCATAATATTGTTAAAATCGCACTAATTTTTCAAATGAAATTTCTGTTTTTTCATGTTATTCACATCTTTTTTGTAAAATGCAAATTTTCATAATTTAGTTGGGGTTTTTTGTATTAAAACAAAAAGAAAAACTTGGATTTGTCATTATTTATAGGTTATTAAGTCATTATTTTACTGGTCTGGCCCGCTTGAGATCAAATTGGGCTAAATATGGCCCCTGAACCGAAATGAGTTTGACACCCCTGCATTAGTCCTTTGGTGCAGATGTAACGGCTACTAATATGCACTATATGGACAAAAGTATTGGGACACGTTGAATTCAGGTGTTTCTTTTCTAACAGGGGTCTGGGATACAAAACAATAATGACTAATGTCCTAATTAGGGCTGTGTATCGGCAAGAATCTGGCGATATGATACAAATCACAATACTAGGATCACAATACGATATACCACGATACTGTTAAACAGGCAATTTTTTGTTTGTTTCTTTTTTTAAATGCTTATTTCCTTGAATGATTGAATTACACCAGAAATACGCACGAATACTAAACTGATTTTTGTTTGATCAGAACGGGATCTAATGCTATATCACAAAATGTTCCTTTGTTAAAAGTTAATGTTTTACAGACATTACAATTTAAGATCTTGTTCAAATGTTCATATTCTATTAGTTCAGAACTAACATTATTTTTGTGCAATCCCAACAAAGGAACTAACATTATTTAATAAGTGTTAAATAATGATAAATAAAATATAAACAAAAAACATAAATGAACTTCCACAATATCTGCATTTGAATAAATACCTAAAAATATCAATACAGTACTTTTTAATATTGATACAGCATTGTGAAATGAAATATCGCGATATATTGTAGAACCAATATTTTCTTACACCCCTAGTCCTAATATAGTTTTATATTGGGATAAATATCATTGCATTGGTTAGTTTGGTTTAAATTGTTATGTTTGCTTCCAAAATGCCTTAGGGATGGCTTTTACTTAATTTGTTTCAATACTGATTTTGTTTTTTTTTTTTGTTTGTTTGTTTTCATCCATATATATGATTTTAAATGTTCTACCTCTAAATTTCTAAAATATTTTTCATGCTCTGACAACATTTTCTACCACAACTCACAGTCTACTTTCTTCACATCTCACTTAGGAAGAAAAATAAAAGGAAATATTGATGTTTTTATCTCAAATCAGCAGGAACAGGACATCTTACAGCTGTAGACATAATGTGTCCCAATATTTTTGTCCATATAGTTTATAAATATCAATATTTCCTGAAAGTTTCATCCTAAGTGAGCTGTGAAGAAAGTAGATGTTTGTTAGTTAGTTGTGCTAGAAATTATTTACAGTTGGAGCGCGAAAAATATTTTAGAAATTTAGAAGTAGAACATTTAAAATCATATCATAGGCATAGATTTAAAAAAAAAATCAGTGTTGAGAGAAATTGAGTATAAGCCACGTCTGAGGCATTTTGGAAACAAAGAATTTATACAAAATTAACCAATGCAATGATATTTATCACAATATAAAACTATATTATGACACCAGATGTCTCATACAGCTGGAAAAAAAATTTGAATGTGCGAATTCTTTTAACCACAGACGAAATTATAACTAGATGAATGTGATAATTTGACTCTTCCTATGTCTTTTCTCATCTGCATCAGTCTCCACTGATGTGATTCCAACCTGTAGTGTTCAGTCAATGACAGGTTATATATAAAGACGCCTGTTGAACTACAGTCAAAATATCCCAGATTGATAATATTTTACTCATGAGTTAAGGAATCAACGAGAACGCAAGAAAGAATGAACAAATCGTGCTTTCTTCAATCTAAATCACAGGTGTCAAACATGTGGCCCGGGGGCCAAAACCCCGGGTCCAGTCCGGCCCTTGGGATGAATTTGTGAAATGCAAAAATTACACTAAGATATGAACAATCCTGTTGGTTCAGGTTCCACATTCAGACCAATTCAATCTAAAGTGGGTCAGACCAGTAAAACACTATCATAATAACTTATAATGACAACTCCAAATTTTTCTCTTTGCAAATGTAAATATTTTCACGTATTTACACTAAAACAAAGTATAACTTCACAAAAAACGTGAATAACCTGAACAAATATGAGCAACCTGAAATATCTTAAGAGAAATAAGTACAGTTTTAACAATATTCTGCCTGTTACTAAATGTTTTGTGTATTTGTAGATCCACTGCGATCTGTAAGTTATAATGTACATATGTAAATGATACAGGGATGTAACGATTACCGGTATAACGATAAACCGCCGAGAAAATACAGACGATTAGTATTACTGTTTAAATTTTAATTATCATGATAACCGTGTTTGATTACCGCACTTTTCCGGAGAAAACGCCTATGTAAAGATCTGCCTTAATGTCAAATATTTGAGTATCGTTTTAATTTATTACAGTTTTAATTGTATGTACCTAATATTTGGAACTAATGTTCACTTTTAAAGTCTTTGAAAAGGTTCGTTAAGCATCTTTGTGTTATTTATGCGATAAATTATATACATTTTTCAAATCGGATTTTATATTTTTTGTGTTTTTATAGTAGGTTAAAGTGAAAAAATTAATAGGCAGATGATATAAATGAAGTTGTGCTGAAAACAAAAGCTCCCAAACATGGGTATAGTAAACATTTGTTTATGTAGTATATAAAGGCAAAATCAAAAGTACTGAAAAACAAACAAAATAGGCTCAGATCACTAAGGGTTAATATTTGAATGTTTCTGCCAACAGAAAGTACATTGTGCCAATTATTTTATTTTTTAATTTTTTTTAATTTTTTTTCAAAATACAACTTGGTTAAATTATTTCAGTGTGTGTATCAGTACTTTTTGAACATTTTGAGCACAATTTCAACAATACGGCAATAATAATGATAACCGTGATAATTTTGGTCACAATAACCGTGATATGAAATGTTCATATCGTTACATCCTTAAAATGATAAACCGAGGCACAATATTGTTAAAATTGCACTTATTTTTTTCAGTTGGTTCATGTTATTCACATTGTTCGAAAGGATAGTTTGTAGATGTAAACCTTTTCATAATGTAAATTTACTTTTTTCGCTCTAAAACATGGAGAAAAATTTGGAGTTGGCATTATTTATAAATTATTATGTTATTATTTTACTGGTTCAGCCCACTTCAGATGAAATTTAGCTGAATGTGGCCCCTGAACTAAAATGAGTTTGACACCCCTGGTCTAAGTACTCTTTGAACACGTCTTCTCTGTTGTAACCAGTATGTGTTCGTACCTTTAATGTGTCCGGCAGCTCGGCCAGTTGTTTCTGGAGCGCTGACATCTTTGTGGACAAAGAGAGGAAAGACTCCTCCTCCCTGAGAGAGAAGACATGTGAACAGTTAGACATGAGTCCAACTTCTCCAACAGTATAATCCAACATCCTGGAGTACATAAAGTAGTATAGATCATTTAATATATACAAAACAATAATATATGCAATATCAGAAAACCTATTTAGATTCAAGATTCAAAGATTTTTTTTTTTATTAATTCACTAGATGCACAGGACATACAGAGAATTGAGATACTGAGATATTGCTTCTCTCTCACCATGTTATTAAAAAGAAAAAGAGGTAAAAATAGAACAATAATAACATTGGGCTACAAAAAAATATTTTTTGCAAGTTGTCTAAGTTTTTTCAACTCAATTAGGACCATTTTGCACCACTAAATCCAAAAATGACATCTGTTTTTCTCAATCAGGTCAGGTTTTTTTGCTAATTTGATTTTGAAAAATTTGATCTTCTCACAAAATTGATTACATTTTTGTGACTTTATCAGTTGATTTTTTATATAGTTCTCATCCAAAATAGGTTTTAAGAGGAAAAAAAATAATTTTCTAACAGGATTCCTGTTAGGTACAATGGTGTATTCACCGCAGATGTAGCAGAATACGTCAGGCTTATTTTTGCAAGATTTTGTAGTCGAAGCCATTTCATTCAGCTGTAATATTAAAAAAAAACATTAATCATAAATTGGCAAAAGTAAAATCTTCAGAACTCGTTTATTGCAAGAAATATGAAAGAATTTTGTATCATATGATGTGAAAATGCCCATAAATGTAAGCAAAAATGTTAAAAAGCCAATATGTAGCATAGTTCAGAAAGTTGACCTGATTGAGCAAAATTAATGTGATTTTTGGATTCAGCACACCAAAATTATCCTAAATCAGCTCAAAAAACTTAATCAATTTGTTGTTGACCAGTGTAATAAGTAAGTGGTATGAAGAATACCTCTTTATACATTTTTACTTTAATGTATTTCAACCTTAATTTCGATAAACTGGCATAAATGGACCGAAACAGTGATTTGTGATGCTTTTTGTTAAAGGTAGGCTGATGTATAGACTTTTTTCAATATTGGCCTTAATTTTTTTTTTTTTGAAAGCTGATATTTGATCAATTGTAAAAAATTTTATAAGATATTTGATCAGGCACCAGTGTGGGCAGCACTTAAAGTTCAATAAATGTTAAAAGAGTACTATGTGTATTAATAATTTCATTTATATTGCTGCATAAAAATCTTAATTATGTGAGTGTTTCAATTGTATTTTACAGTCAATGTGATATATTAAAAAAAAAATAAAAAATAAGCCTTAAATATCAGCTGATCGAATTTTTAAAAATTGGCACCGGCTTTAGAAAAACCCATATCGGTCGACCTTTACTTTTTCTGATGTTGGTTTACAAGTAAATTTTTACCTACATCAGAATAATAATGTAAAAGTATCACTATGTTGTCTAATATATTCAGATGTTACATTTTTCTTATGTTAATACAAGGGTTGGACTGTAATATGTGGTCATACCATAAGGATGAAGATTCTAACATACTAATATAGAAAGAAAAATGAAAATATATGTAAAAAAAAAACAAAAAAAAACAGTAGGAAAATCTTTGTAAAATATCCTCTTGAGACCCATGAAAGTAAAAGTTTTGGCGTTTTTTTTTTATGCCAAATTGTCTTGATTGGAAACATAATGCAACAATTTTATCAGATATGTTTTTTTTTTATTATTCTGCTACAATGGAATGTCCTTTGCAGTGGACAGTTTTTTGTTTTTTGTTTTTTTTTAATTAATAAAGCTTTGAAACTTTTGTCTCCTACAGAGGACAAACTTGCATTGCTGGGTCTCAGGAGGAGATAAGACTTTATTGATCCCACCATGGGGAAATTTAACAGTTTACAGCAGCGATATGCTACACCAGTGCAAAAGAAACGTTCTTAAAAGTATAAATTTTAAAGATATTAACCCTTTCATGCATAGTGATCACTACAGTGGACAGTTATTCTCCAGCTGTTCTCTTGTATTTTCATGGGTTTTGTTTTAGTTCCATATCAGCCGACACAGTGGACGCTTATGCACCATCCCATAATACACTGACATTCATACCATTATTATAACTTTGCTGTTCTTGATAAACCTGATCTGCAGTAACATGTTTGAGTGTAAATCAATTGCTAATAAAAATTGGGAATATGATAAAATGCGAAAAAAATATCAGATTTAAACATCAGCGTTAAAAATGTTCTGATTTTGTATATTACTTTCTGATATTCAAAAATTAAACGCATGGTGTCCAGCAGAGTGGACATTTTTGGAAGTCCACAAAAAATTATGAAGGTAGATTTGTTTCTTTATTGCTTAACCAAAAAAAAATTTCATTTAAAAAAAAAAAAAATTCACTTTAATCAAGGAAAAAAAGTGTTCAAATGCAATTTTTTATATCGTAATTTTTTTTTCATTCAAACACTTTTTTTTAATTGATTTTTTTTTTAGTTAAAGCAATAAAAAAACAAATCTACCTCCATAAAAAAACAGGTTTATAAAAAAAAAAAAAAAATCTATTGCATTGTTTTTTCATGCCTAAAGAAGAATAAAAACACTCAGGAAAAAAAACTTGACTTATGTTCTCATAATTCATGCATGAAAGGGTTAATTCTAAATCTGCACTGTACAGATCCAACTGATTTCCCCCTCTTAACTAAACAAACCCAAACATCAAGTAGAAACTCTCACCGTTCTTCAGAGTCCTGGTTTTGCGTCGACTCTCTGGTGGATCCGTCGCCGTCCGGCTGGCCTCCCTGGGTTCGGCTGTGCTGCTGCACCATGGACGTCAACCGGTTCTGGATATTTCCCATCATCCTCTGGGTGGCCTGACAGGAGGCGTGTGACTCGGACAACAGCAGCGACATGTCCGAGGCGCAGCTGCTCCGTCCAGACTCCGACAGACCTCCGTTCACCTTCGGCTCGTCTGTGACCCCGGGTTCAGCGGCTGCTGGGTGGGCGGGTCCGTTCTGGGTCTGAGTCTGGGTCTGGGTCTGGGTCTCTGTGGAGTTGCTCCACCAGTGTTCATACAGACGGTGGTAACAGACGAACGCCTGCAGACTGACGGCAGGAGCTGCAGCTGTTTCTTCTGACAGAGGGATTCTGGGATTCCTCTTGGACCAAACACTGATGTCACCTGATGCACAAATAATCAGAATCAAAACTCATTATTAATTATTGTGTGTTACAGCTGCACCATTCAACTATATTTTCCATTACAAAAAAAATTATATACAGGGTGGGGAAGCAAAATTTACAATATTTTGAGGCAGGGATTGAAAGACAGTGTATGACCAATTAGTTTATTCAAAGTCATGAGAATTTATTTGCCACAAGAAAATTGACATAATAGAAAATGTTTTTATTCTATGTGTCCTCCTTCTTTCTCAATAACTGCCTTCACACGCTTCCTGAAACTTGCGCAAGTGTTCCTCAAATATTCGGGTGACAACTTCTCCCATTCTTCTTTAATAGTATCTTCCAGACTTTCTCGTAATAGTTTTGCTCATAGTCATTCTCTTCTTTCCATTATAAACAGTCTTTATGGACACTCCAACTATTTTTGAAATCTCCTTTGGTGTGACGAGTGCATTCAGCAAATCACACACTCTTTGACGTTTGCTTTCCTGATTACTCATATGGGCAAAAGTTTCTGAAAAGGTATGGATAATAGTGTTAGGTATGGTTATGACATCAATATATGTTTGGTTTCAAAACAATTGACGTAGTGCTGCTGAGAAAAAACAACTAAATGTTCATTGTAAATGTTGCTTCCCCACCCTGTATATATGAACATACTCTATTGAGACACAATTAGAACAGCCATTTGTACAATATGGAAAGGAATAAACATAAATAAGTGCGCAATAATACTGTTATTAAAAATTATGTGGTTATAATGATGAATTCGTAAAGAGGAAGAGGCGGGACAAATGAAAACTATCAGTTCTCAGGATAGTGTCTGTTAAAATCAAAAGGATAATATGTTATATGTAAAAATGCTTATTTTTAAAAATTGATACTGTATTATAAAGTAAGATAAATAAACAAAATACCCACAAACTAGCACCAAACATTTACCGTAAAATAATGACAGTCCTTAAAAATATAAAAGTAAACCATCAAACACATCACCACAACGCAAATAAGAACAAGTGGTTCCAGGTACAACAAACCCTGCCCCTCGTACATATTGTAGCTTATTTTGGCATTGATCCAGCTGATGTCATGTCTATGTGTGTGCTGATGTCAGTATATCAATTGCCTCTATATATATGCCAAGTTTGAAGTAAATTGAAATAAATTATGTTTTTAATAGACATTTGAAAATTTGTCTTATTATAAATAAATGTAAAAAAATATATATATTTAAAAAAAATTCATAAAAAATTTGAACTTTGACCTACTCTTCCCAAAATGAAACCACATCTATTCTGGACCACTGGTAATCTATACACCCAATTTGGTATGAATTCAACAGTTGTTTTGCTGCTAGAGTGTTAACAAACAAACTGGACCAAAAACAATACCCTTTGCCTCTCCTTTGGGGAGAAAGAACCAAAACTCTTTGCATAAATGCACTCTGCTCTGGAATTATACTGAATTTGGACCACTGTATGAGAGAACATTTACAAAAGGTATGAAACAGACAAACCTGTTTTCCATTTCTATTCATCTGTTACATTATTGGATTAATTGTTACAGTACTACATACTGAAATATGTACATTTGCAGAACTGTGCTGTTGCCATTTGATAAATCTGTGGCGCAATGTTGCAATGTGACCACAAGATGTCACCAAATGACCCAAATTCAAAAGTAGAAAAGCACTAAGAGCGCAGACCTCCACCAAGGCAGATCAGCCCCCCCATCACCACCAAAATTTAATCATTTGTTCTTTGTGCCAGTATCAACATTTCCTGAAAATTTCATCCAAATCCATCCATAAGTTTTTGAGTTATGTTGCTAACAAACAAACAGACAAACCCCGATGAAAACAAAACCTCCGCTGTTCCCCTGTTCACTTTAACCCTCTCATGCATAGTGGTCACTCCACTGGACAGATATTCTCCAGCTGTTCTCATGTATATTCATGGATTTTGTTGTTTTAGTTCCATACCAGCCAACACAGTGGATGCTACAATTCATACCATTACAGTAACTTTGCTGTTCATGATAAACCTGATCTGCAGTAACATGTTAATTGCTATTTGACTGTAATTAACAGTTGTTTTTTTTTTTTAACATTATTTTTCTTTTTGCAAATTATCTCCATGAAGTGAGCAATAACTAGTATTAGAATATGTTAAAATGTAAGAAAAGATCACATTAGCAACGTTAAAAATGTATTTATTTCATAGTTTTCATAGAGTGTATCAGTAAATACATGTTTGCTTCAAAAATTAGACGCATGGTGTCCAGCTGAGTGGACATTTTTGCAACTCTATGAAAAACAGGTTGATTAAAAAAAAAAAAAAAAAATCTCAATTGCATTGTTTTTTTGTTTTATTTTTCATGCCTAAATAGGAATAAAAATATTCAGGAAAAAAATCTTGATCAAGGTTCTCATAATTCATGCATGACAGGGTTAAACACTTTAACCCTTTCATGCATGAATTATGAGAACCTTAATCATGACTTTTCCCCCGTGTTTTTATTCCTCTTTAGGCATGAAAAAAATGCAATTGACAGCTTTTTATGGACCTATTTTTTATGGAGCTGCAAAAATGTTCACTCAAATGGATACGATGCGTTTAATTTTTGAAGCAAAGAAACATGTATTTACTGATATACTGTGAAAACTATGAAATATAAACACTTTTAATGCTGCTAATTTGATGTTTTCTCATATTTAAACATACTCTAATACTAGTTATTACTCACTTCATGGAGATAATATACAAAAAAAAAAACATTTTGCTAAAGAGAAAAATGATAATTACAGTCTATTAACAATTGATTTACACTCAAACATGTTACTGCAGATCAGGTTTATCAAGAACAGCAAAGTTACATATGCGTAAGTGTCCACTGTGTTGGCTGATAATGAACTAAAACAACAAAACCCATGAATATACAAGAGAACAGCTGTAGAATAGCTGTCCACTGTAGTGACCACTATGCATGAAAGGGTTAAATATGCATTTTCCTCTTCAGGTTCAAAAATCAAACAGTCATCCAGTATTTGTGTGATCTGACAAACACAACATGAGCTAAATCAGGGGTGTCAAACTCATTTTCTTTCAGGGGCCACATTCAGCCCAATTTGATCTCCAGCGGGCCGGAACCAGTAAAATAATAGCATAATAACCTATAAATAATGACAAGTCCAAATTTTTTAGTGCAAAAAATAACATTAAATGATGAAACTATTTCTATCCAAAACAAAAATAGATGTGAATAACTGGAAAAAAACTGAAATTTCTGAAGGAAAATAAGTGCAATTTTTATCAATATTATGCCTCAATGTATGATTTCTACATGTGCATTACAGATCAGATCTACCAAGGCACAAAACAGGCAGAATATTGTTAAAATTGCACTTATTTTTCTTTCGACATTCCAGGTTGTTCATATTTGTTCAGGTTATTGACATTTTTTTGTTAAAGGATATCAGAATTTAATATTCTTTGCAGTAAATCAAAGAGAAAAATTGGTGTTGCCATTATTTGGAGGCATAATGTCATTAATTTTTTCACATTAAACCAAGAAGAAAATTTGGAGTCATTATTTCTAGGTTATTATGCTATTATTTTTGAGTTTGATACCCTTGACTGTTAATATCTTCAGGGTAATTTTTGCATTTGCAATTTGTAAATTCATCTCGCGGGCCTGATTGGAACCTTTGGCGGGCCGGTTTTGGCCCCCGGGTCACATGTTTGACACCTGTGAGCTAAATGGTAACACAGACATACCGTCAGGGAACAGCAGCCTACAGAACTCTGCAGACACACTGAAGTGTTCGCTGTCTCTGGTCCACGCCACCGCCTGCCACAGCTCCTTCATCAGCTGATCGTCATCATCCTCCTCTAACAGGAAGCTCAGCACAGCCCGGGTCAGATGGAGGGACGAGAAGAGCAGCAGCTGAGACACAGACAGGAGGTGAAAGACAGAATAAAGGAAGATGCACAGAAATCCACAGATAATTGTCTACTCAGTTACCTGGAGAAATGTATTTTACATGTAAATAGATTTGAACACAGTCTGATGATGAGAAATAATAATAATGCAGCCAAAGTGAAAGATTCTCTAACAGGTAAGAAGCAACTAAAACACCTAAAATACAACAAAAATAAATAAATAAAATTTGTTGATAAGTTTAGGTGGACGAAGAATATCAGCACCACTCTATTAAACTCTTACAAACTATTATCCCTGAAAAAACAAAAAAATAAATAAAATGTATGTAAGCAAATCCAAGTCCTTATACACTGAAATGCACAATAACATTAAATCTAATATTTAGATCTATCAAAAAATCATTCAGCATTATGTCACTACTGTTTCATCAGTCTTATCTGTTTAAGTTCAGGTTTTAGGTCACTGTCTGATTTATATCCTTGGAAAAAGAAAACATTTACAGTGGTTAAGGCGTTGCTTTTAAGTTTGAGTCATTTGGCGACATCTTGTGGTCACATTGAAACATTGCGCTGCATCATTTACACCAGGGCTCTCAAACTCATTTTCTCTCAGGTTCTACATTCAGCCTGATTTGATCTCAAGTGGGCCGGACCAGCAAAAATAATAGCATATTAACCTATAAATGATGACAACTCCAAGTTTTTGCCTTCGTTTTAGTGCAAAAAAACCCATTAAATTATGAAAATACTTACTTTTATAAACTATCCAAACAAAAAGATGTGAATAACCTGAAAGAAGTGAAGGTTCTTTAGAAAAATAAGTGCAATTTTAACAATATTCTGCCTCAACTTATCATTTCTACATGTGCATTGTGGATCAGATCTACAAAGACACTAAACACTGAGGAACAGACAGAAAATTGTTACAATTGTGCTTAATTTTCTTCAGACATTTCAGGTTCATATTTGTTCAGGTTATTCACATTTTATTGTTACAGGATAGTGTGTAAATGTAAATATTTTCATAATTTAATGTTATTTTTTGCACTAAAACAAAGACAAATATTTGCAGTTGTCATTATTTATAAGTATAATGTAAGATTTTTTTTTTTTTTTTCCACATCAAACTGAGAAGAAAATATGGAGTCATTATATTCTGTAGGTTATTATACTGTTATTTTACTGTAGATTATATTGGTCTGTATGTGGAACCTGAACTAAACTGAGTTCCACAGCCTTGACTGTGGAATTTTTGTACTTTACAAATTCATCCCACAGGCCGGATTAGAACCTTTGGTGGGCTGCATTTGGCCCCCGGGTCGCATGTTTGAGACCCCTGATTTACACATTTATCAAATAGCAAGAGCAAAGTTATGCAAATTTATATTCAATTTCATTCTGAATTTCATTTTGATGTCAATCTAAATGACAAATAAAGTCTGTCTGTATCTATATTGTCTAGATGTCGGTTGTGCTGCTCAGCGTTCAACCATTCAACAAAGAAAAACTACATTTTCTGTCATATCACCAAGTGAAATGTAAAACAAAAAAAAAAAGTGTTTTGGTAGTGGCGTGTCTTCTTGCTCAAGACAGATTTTCTGGATTATGAACACATTTCATACCAAGTAAGAGACTGATGATAACACTGAGTTACAAAAAAATGTTTTTTGCAAGTTGTCTAGGTTTTTTCAACTCAATTAGGACCATTTTGCACCGCTAAATCCAAAAATGACATCTGTTTTTCTCAATCAGGTCAGGTTTTTTTGCTAATTTGATTTTGAAAAAATTGATCTTCTCACAAAATTGATTACATTTTTGTGACTTTATCAGATGATTTTTTATATAGTTCTCACACAAAATAGGTTTTAAGAGAAAAAAAAATCATTTGCTAACAGGATTCCTGTTAGGTACAATGGTGTATTCACCGCAGATGTAGCAGAATACGTCAGGCTTATTTTTGCAAGATCTTCTAGTCGAAGCCATTTCATTCACCTGTAATATTTAAAAAAAAACAATCATAAATTGGCAAAAGTAAAATCTTCAGAACTTATTTATTGCAAGAAATATGAAAGAATTTTGTATCATATGATGTGAAAATGCCCATAAATGTAAGCAAAAATGTTAAAAAGCCAATATGTAGCATAGTTCAGAAAGTTGACCTGACTGAGCAAAATTAATGTGATTTTTGGATTCAGCACACCAAAATGATCCTAAATCAGCTCAAAAAACTGAAACAATAAATTTGTTGTTGACCAGTGTAATTTTATATAGATATTCAGCTTCATATATTATTATCTCTGGGATTAGTTTGGATTTCTGTGGATTCTAAAACAATCTCACTTAAGATTCAAAGACTTAAGTTATTACCCCGCCCACCGAAGAGGAGGCAAGGGGTATTGTTTTTGGTTCGGTTTGTTTGTTTGTTAACACTCTAGCACACAAATGTCAAACATGCGGCCCAGGGGCCAAATCCGGCCCGCCAAAAGTTCCAATCCGGCCCCGGGGATGAATTTGCAAAGTGCAAATTAGGCCATCAAACTCAAAAATAACACCATAATAACCTAGAAATAATGACAACACCAATTTTTTCTCTTTGATTTAGTGCAAAAAACATTAAATTGTGAAATTGTTTACATTAACAAACTATCTTTTAACAATAACGTGAATAACTTGAACAAAATGAAGAAATGAAGTAAATTAAGAGCAATTTAACAATTTTCTGCCTGTTACTAAATGTTGTGTGCATATGTATGAATGACAAGTCAAGGCATAATACTGATAAAATTATACTTACATTTCTTAAGAAATTCCGTTTTTTTCAGCTTATTCACATCCTTTTTGTTTGGATAGTTTGTAAATGTAAATATTGGCATAACTGAATGTTATTTTTTGCATGAAAACAATTTGGAGTTTTCATTATTTATTGGCTATCATGCTATTATTTTACTGGTCCGGCCCACTTCAGATTAAAGTGGGCTGAATGTGGCCCCCAGAAGAAAATGAGTTTGACACCCCTGCTCTAGCAGTAAAACTATTGGTTGAATTAATACCAAATTGGATTTATAGATTATTAGTGACCCAGAATTGATCTGATTACATTTGGGAAAAGTAGGTCAAAGTTCAAATTTTTTATGAATTAAAAAAAAAAAAAGTTTTCCATTTACTTATAATGGCCAAAATTTCACATGTCTGTAGCAGTAAAACTATCGGTTGAATTCATACCAGATTGGGTTTAGAGGTTGCCAGTGACCCAGAATAGATGTGGTTACATTTTGGAAAAAGTAAGTGAAAGTTAGAATTTTTTATGAATTTTTAAAATCTTTTTTCTCTCCCATTTACTTCACTAGTCAACAACAAATTTATTGTTTAAGTTTTTTGAGCTGATTTAGGATAATTTTGGTGTGCTGAATCCAAAAATCACATTAATTTTGCTCAGTCAGGTCAACTTTCTGAACTATGCTACATACTGGCTTTTTAACATTTTTGCTTACATTTATGAGCATTTTCACATCATATGATACAAAATTCTTTCATATTTCTTGCAATAAACGAGTTCTGAAGATTTTACTTTTGCCAATTTATGATTAATGTTTTTTTTAATATTACAGGTGAATGGAATGGCTTCGACTAGAAGATCTTGCAAAAATAAGCCTGACGTATTCTGCTACATCTGCGGTGAATACACCATTGTACCTAACAGGAATCAAGTCACAAGTTTCATAAAGTGTGCTTACCAATCTTACTTTGGTATTAAACTTGGTGACCAAGATAAAGTTTGGGCACAGATTGTGAGAAGTTCAAATTTTTCAAAATCAAATTAGCAAAAAAACCTGACCTGATTGAGAAAAACAGATGTCATTTTTGGATTTAGTGGCGCAAAATGGTCCTAATTCAGTTGAAAAAACCTAGACAACTTGCAAAAAACATTTTTTTGTAACCCAGTGCTTATAATGGGCAAAATTTCAAATGTCTATAAAAACATCAATTTTGTTTCAATTGACTTCAAACTTGGCACATATATAGAGGCAGTTAATATGCTGACATCGCCACATGCATAGACATGATGACATCAGCTGGATCGATGCCAAGAAAAGCTACAGTACATGTGTTGTGCCTGGTACCACTTATTTTTTAAATGAGTCACCAGCATTTTGCAGGAGTTCTGCAGAATGACCAACCCACAAACACAGTCTGATCCAGTCCAGGACCGGGTACCTGTTTGAGGGGAACGTTGCTGGTGGACTGTGGACTCTCCACAGACTTCAGCTCCTGCACCAGGGCGGCGACACTGCAATGGTCCGTCGACTTTTCCGAAACGCCAAACTCCACGTCCCACACATGTCTCACTCTCTCCAGGAAGTTCGTGCTATTCTTTCCCGGCGTCGCCCACGGGTGACCAGAGACAGAGGACTGAGGTACGACTCCGACGTCCAACAGGGTCCCAGTCAGAAGCTCAGCCACACATAAGTGTAGCCTGTGCACCTGCAGACGACGGAACGGGGGTTTATTATAATAATAGCTATGTATTCCAAAGGTGTCAAACATGTGGTCTGTGGGCCAAAACCAGCCCACCGAAGGTTCCAATCTGGCCCGTGGGATGAATTGGTGAAATGTAAAAATTACAAAATCATTTTAGATCCAAACTCCAAAAATTTAACAATATTCTGCCTGTTACTGAATGTTTTGTGCTTTTGTAGATCCACTGTGATCTGTAATGTACACGTGTCAATGAAAAGGTGAGGTATAATGTTAAAACTGCACTTATTTTTCTTAGGTTTTCAGGTTTTTGTACTTTTTTTTGTGAAAGGATCGTTTGTAAATCTAAACATTTTAATAATTAAATTTTACCGTTTTGCACTAAAACAACAAGGAAAAATTTGGAGTTGGCATTATTTAGAGGCTATTCTTTTACTGGTCTGGCCCACTGGAGCTCAACTTGGGCTGTATGTGGCCCCTGAACTAAAATGAGTTTGACACCCCTGATGTATTCTTTCATAATGCTCAGTGACGTTAGAACAGAGAGGAGGTCTATGTAATAAAATGAGTGAAACAAATGAAGTTAAACCCAACTGACTTAACAAGTAAGAAGAGAAAACCTAGACTTAACATGTAACTTCACAGACAACAAAATAACACATGCTAATTGATTTTAATACAAATTACTTCAAATTAAGTTCTCACTTTGAATTAAAATAAAATTTTTCTATAAGTGAGTGAATAAAATTTCCAACAGAAAATGTCACCAAAAACCTGATTCTTCTATCTTTAATCTGTCCATTGTAATGTGATTTTACATTTGTTCATATGTATTCTGGTGTCACTTCTCCAAATCAGATCCTAACTGCATTTAGAAGAAGCTTGAAATGTGATTGTCATTGTTTTGTTTATGATTAAACCTTTTATATGTAATGCATATTGTATATCAAATCTTTTACCTTTCTTTCTTTGTTATTGTTACATTTTTTGCTACCTGACTGTAAAAACTAAGATTTTGATGAAATCTTGGGGACAAAGCTGTAACTTTGGAGGGCCGGGTTAGGCCCACAGGCTGTATGTTTGACATTCCTGGGCTGCACAAATCCGGTGTTTTTTATGCTTTCTAACATGACACTTGTGCAGCAGTGTGTGAATGTTAGGTTTTCAGGTTGCATTATGCTCAGCGGTCTTTGTATCACTGACCAGGAGGTTCTTCTGGGTTTTCAAGACCTGCTGAGCTCCCTCCCAGTCCTGAACCGCAGCCAGATCTTTAGCGCAGCGAAGCGCCAGCGACTGAGCCAGAACCGCTTCTCCAGAGATTCTCGCGAGAGTCGCCGCCGCTCTCAGTGATGACACTTCATTCTTCCTGGAGATGACTTTGGCGGCATCAAAACTGGCGCCTGCAGCCAGGTAACTGCAAGACAAATAAATAAATAAATAAATAAAACCAATGGCCCTGTATCTCACTGGAATGTTCTATCAGCAATCAATAACAAGTTGAATTTGTGAGGTTGTCAGGTTCTGATCTATGTTAGAGTCCTGTGGTCTGGATGCAGGAGATCAATCTCCCAATAGAAGTGGGTGGTACTTTCACTGGAGGAGAACTCAACTAATTAAATGAAAGTCCATATATGACTTCTATCAGTGCAAACCAGGGGTAGGCAATCCTGGTCCTCGAGGGCCGGTATCCAGCATGTTTTAGATGTTTCCCTCTACCAGCACACCTGGTTCACATGATAAGCCCATCATCAAGCTCTGCAGAAGCCTGATAATGACCTTCAGGTGTGCTGGAAGGGGGAAACGTCTAAAACATGCAGGATACAGACCCTCGAGGACCAGGATTGCCCACCCCTGGTGTAAACCTTGTAGACATTGTCCCAAAAAGTCTCCATAAACATTTTTAAATGAATTCGACCAGTATTTTCAGAGAAAATTGCTGAAATCTAGACATTGGTGACCTTGAGTTTGACCCTTCAAGGTCACACAAGGTCAAAGGTCATGGACCAAAATGAAAGTCCATATATGACTTCCTATCAATGCTCAATAGTAGCTATACTGATATCGTTAACCATTTTATAAACCATGTTATAAACCATCAAAATATGGACCATTATAAGTAAAGGCACATTTTAATACTTCAAAAATTCAACAAAAATTTAAAATTTAAATTTCTGAAAACTGCGAACAATTGTCCCAAGGAAGCTGCATAAAACATTTAAAATTAATCTGACCAGTAGTTTTAGAGAAGCAGATTGTTGAAATTGAGACATTGATGACCTAGAGTTTGACCCCTTCAAGGTCACTCAAGGTCAAAGGTCATGGACCCAAATGAAAGTCCATATATGACTTCCTATCAGTGCTCAGTAGTAATTACATTGATATTTGTAACCATTTCCATGTTCTAAGTCATCAAAATGTGGACCATTATAAGTAAAAAGCACATTTTTAATACTTCAAAAAATTCTGTAAAAATTCAAAAATAAAATTTCTGAAAACTGCGAACAATTGTCCCAAGGAAGCTGCATAAAACCTTTAAAATGAGTCTGAGCAGTAGTTTTGGAGGAGATGATTATTGAAATTTAGACACTGATGACCTTGAGTTTGACCCTTCAAAGCCAGTCAAGGTCAGAGGTCATGGACCCAAATGAAAGTCCATATATGACTTCCTATCAGTGCTCAGTAGTAACTATATTGATATTTGTAACCATTTCCATTTCATAAACCATCAAAATATGGACCATTATAAGTAAAAAGCACATTTTTAATACTTCAAAAAATTCTGTAAAAATTCAAAATAAAATGTCTGAAAACTGCGAACAATTGTCTCAAGGAAGCTGCATATGAACTTTGAAATGACTTTGACCTGTAGTTATGGAGAAAATTTTTGCTAAAACATAGACATTGTCAAGTTTGACCCTTCAAGGTCACTCAAGGTCAAAGGTCATGGACCCAAATGAAAGTCCATGTATGACTTCCTATCAGTGCTCAATAGTAACTGTATTGATATCTTTAACCATTTCCATGTTATAAGCCATCAAAATATGGACAATAATAAGTAAAAGCAAATTTTTAATATTTAAAAAATTCTTCAAAAATTCATAAGTCAAAATTTCTTAAAACTGTGAACAAACTTTGTAGACATTGTCCCAAGGAAACCACATAAAATTTGAAATGAATCTGACCAGTAGTTTCGTTAGAGAAGATGTTTGAAGAAACAGGACGACAAAGATAACGTCGAACACAACACCTTCAGAGTCGCTCATGGCCGTAGCCGTTGAGCTAAAAAGACAGATGTTAAAGTACGGAACATCAGAATATTTATTTAAAGGCTCTGACCATTTAGCAGCAGCAGAGAAATGTCCATCCTTCTCCAGGACGGCGGCCCAGCAGGTGTACAACTCCTTCAGGACCGGATCGTTCGCTGGAAGTCGGGCTTTGACCAGAGCTATGGCTTCCCTGAGGAAAAAATATGTACATGCAAAGAAAAAACAGAATAAAGGTTAAAGCATAGACATCTGTGCAAAAACAGCAGAAAACACCCACATTACTGTTTTGCTTTAATTGTTTAATTATTTACATTTTATAAGTTTTAAGACAAGACATGATGGAAACACCCCTCAGCCTCATGTCTATGGAGAACCTGAGGAATCCACAATAGGTGGTGTTGAAAAAGGAGCATAAGGTTTTTTCACTTGTTTATGGAGAGGAGGAAAAGTCCAAAGATGGAGATGAAAACGACGAACAAGTGAAAAAGTAGGCGGAGCTTACTAATAACCCCGCCCGGTTGCACACTGATACTCTGCCAATCCAGGGATTCATCTGGAGAGTCTTAACTTTCCAGGTTTTCAAAAACTTCTCAAAAAATTGTTTACAAAAAAAAAAAAAAAAAAAAAAAAAAAACAAGAATTGAGACAAAGGCACACGTAGAGGACATACAGGGTGGGGAAGCAAAATTTACAATATTTTGTGGCAGGGATTGAAAGACAGTGTATGACCAATTAGTTTACTGAAAGTCAGGAGAATTTATTTGCCACAAGAAAATGTACATAATAGAAAATGTTTTTATTCTATGTGTCCTCCTTCTTTCTCAATAACTGCCTTCACACGCTTCCTGAAACTTGCGCAAGTGTTCCTCAAATATTGGGGTGACAACTTCTCCCATTCTTCTTTAATAGTATCTTCCAGACTTTCTCGTAATAGTTTTGCTCATAGTCATTCTCTTCTTTCCATTATAAACAGTCTTTATGGACACTCCAACTATTTTGAAATCTCTTTTGGTGTGACGAGTGCATTCAGCAAATCACACACTCTTTGACGTTTGCTTTCCTGATTACTCATATGGGCAAAAGTTTCTGAAAAGGTATGGATAATAGTGTTAGGTATGATTATGACATCAGTATATGTTTGGTTTCAAAACAATTGACGTAGTGCCTGCTGAGAAAAAACAACTAAATGTTCATTGTAAATTTTGCTTCCCCACCCTGTATGTATGAAATTTGAAAAGAATCAGGTGAATAGTGTCAGAGAAATCAGTTGGACAAATTGTCTAAGAAATGGAAAAAAAAATTAAATGTTTAAAAATGTATGAAAAATCCAAAAATTGAAATTCAGCTCTCAAACTGTGCACTGCACCTGTCCTAGTGGTAAAGAATGTCTGTCCAATTTGAAAAGAATCAGGTGAATAGTGTCCGAGAAAGCTGTTGGACAAAAATCTTGGATGGACGGAATTCCAGGTATATCTATACACCTTAGTCCACTCTTTTTTTTTTTTTTTTTTTTTAAATAATAATAATAAATGCAATAAATGCTTTCAAAAAACTATGCATGTAAAGGAAATACTGAAACACAGAGTAGAAAAACACATTTAAATGCTATGTTACATTGTCTAATAATAATAATTTCCATACCTGTATGTGCTCCCAAAGTGATCATTGTGGACTGTTTTTTGTTTTTTTTAAGAGTTGAATAGCATTAACATCTTCTTCCAAAAGTCATTTCTAAATCCTGCTCAGTAGGAAAATGTCTGATGTAATTTTTTGTTTGTGCTGCAATAATGTGGTATGAAAAGAAGATTAGATAAGATGTCATACTGTAAGAAGCTGGTCTTACTCTAAAACAGAGGCTTCAAACTCATTTTAGGTCAGGGGCAACATTCAGCTAAATTTGATCTGAAGTGGGCCGAACCAGCAAAATAATAACATAATAATATATAAATAATATCAACTCCAAACTTTTCTCTTTGTTTTAGAGCGAAAAAAGTAAAATTACATTATGAAGATGTTTGCATCTACAAACTACCCTTTAAAACACAGGTGTCAAACATGTGGCCCGGGGGCCAAATCTGGCCCGCCAAAGAATCCAGTCTGGCCCGTTAGATGGATTTGTGAAATACAAAAATTACACTGAAGATATTAACAATTGAGGATGTCAGAATAATTTTAATTCAGATTCCACATACAGACCAATTAGATATCAAGTAGGTCAGACCAGTAAAATACTATCATATTAAACCTATAAATAATGAAAACAGCAAATTTTCTCTTTGTTTTAGTGTAAAAAAGTAAAATTAAATGAAAATGTTTATATTAAAAAACTAATTTTACAAAAAATGTGAAAAACCTGAAATGTCTTAAGATAAGTAAATGCAATTTTACCAATATTCTGTCTGTTATTAAATGTTTTGTGTATTTGTAATTGTAATGTAAGTTGTAATGTACGTGTAAAGGATAAACTGATAATCTGAGGCAGAATATTGTTAAAATTGCAGTTGTTTTTTGTAAGACGTTTCCAGTTGTTCATGTTATTCCGATTTTTGTAGATGTTAACATTATCATAACATAATTTTACTTTTTTCACTGTTATTTGACTGCTCCGGCCCACTTGAGATCATATTGGGCTGAATGTGGCCCCTGAACTAAAATGAGTTTGACACCCCTGCTTTAAAACAATGTGAATAATATGAACAAACTGAAAAAAATGTGTAATTTTAACAATATTCTGCCTCAGTTTATCACTAACACATGTACATTACCACTTTCAGATCACAGTGGATCTACAAATACACCAAACATTTTGTAACAGGTGAGAATATTATTAAAATTGCACTTCTCTTAAGACATTTCAGGTTGTTCATATTTGTTCAGGTTATTCAGATATTTTTTGCAATATTATACTTTGTGTTAGTGTAAATACATGAAAATATTGACATTTACAAAGATAAAAATTTGGAACTGTGAGTATTTATTAGTTATTATGAGCCACATGAGATTGAATTGGTCTGAATGTGGAACCTGAACTAAAATGATTAATATCTTAGTGTAATTTTTGCATTTCACAAATTCCTCCCAAGGGCCGGACTGGACCCTATGGCGGGCCGGATTTTGCCCCCGGGCCGCATGTTTGACACCTGTGCTCTAAAATCTCAGATGACCATCATAAGGCTTGTTTAAAAAATATAAAAAACAAAAGAGGAAAATGTATGAACCAAAAAGGAAAAGAAGAAATGAAATATTCTAAGTTTTGCTTGATGAGTGTTTTATTTTGCAAATCTAAGTTGTTATATTCCGATTTATATTTTGTATTTCTATTTTATTTGTACTAAATTGATGTGATTATTTAACCACTCTGATGAATTGCATTTAAAATGATAGGAGCTAAAAGGCAATTATATTCAACTTCAACAGAAAAAATAAAAAGATGGTCTGCTAATTATTTTCAAAGCCTCATGTATTATGATTTAGAGCAAGAAGCGCTACAACTACGTCACAATAATCAATCACTCAAACGCAATTTGCATGTGTAGGAGGATGCCAACCTGTAGAGTTTGTGAGAGCGCAGCAGCTCGATGGCCTCATACAGCTTGTTGATTGACAGCAGGTGCGACGCCGCCTTCAGGTACTGCTCCTGCAGACAGAGCTGCCTGACGTAGGCCTCCACCGCCCGGCTCCACACCTCGAACCCAGCTGGAGGTCAGGGTTCGATGGGAGAAACATGAAATCAACATTTAAGGAATGATATTTAGCTTTTTTTAAAAATTGAAATTATGCATTTTCAAATATTTCCCTGTGGCAAGGTTATTATTGTTAACGAAAACTAACGAAATGACAAAAACTAGAATTAAAAAAACATTTTCATTAACTGAAATAGACAAAAACTGTAATAAAAAGAAAAAAATGATAACTAACTGAAACTGTATTGTGTACTTACAAAACTAACTAAAATGGATAAAAATTATGGATAAAATTCCCTTCGTTTTTGTCTTTGTCAACGTCTGATTGATTTGAAATCAATTTATTTCGCTCTAGCAAATTTATCTAGCGGCACCATACGACACTTCACGGTCCGTCACTTGTCATTTAGAGTCGTCTTCTCGTCCCCACTCTACCTGGAAACACGGAGACTAAAGTTGGGAGAATTCAGAGTCCTGTCTGGGATTTCTCTGAATACATCAGCGAAGAAGATAAAAGATATGACAAAACTAAAATTAATACTAAAACTAAACTAAAACTAAGCATTTAGAAAAAAATGAAAACTAATAAAAACTAGCAAACCTGCTCTAAAAACGAATTAAAACTAACTGAATTAGAGAACTAAAAATATTATATTTATAACCTTGCTCTGTAGTCTACATAAACTGTAAATGCTCTGCTTGGGTCTGAATTCTTCACTAATTCAACTCCACAGATCCATCTTCAACCCTATTTCTGATTAATGACACCAGAAAGGTTGTTGGCCGTGCTGTTCCATCCCGTTCAACCAACAACTGAACATTTTAGGTAACCGGCTCAAAGTTTGAACATATTTTCAGTATGGACTACAACCACTGCTGCTGATAAACAGTTATGTCGTACTCAGAGAAATGTTCATTGGAAGTCTTGACCTTATATGTACAAATGTCATGAGAAGGAATTAAAACAGGTTGTAGAAATCCGCTGGATTTTTGTTGGAATTAATATAAAGATAGTTTTGCTGCACCTGGAGGATTCAAATACAAACTGTATGAACTATTACGGTCCCCAAATACACATATAAATGTACCAAAGACTAATAAAAGTGGGTGTAGCAAAATAAAAGGATTGATTGATTGATTGATTTTTAATGGAATTATGCATTTTAAAACATTTCCCTGTGGTCTACATAAACTGAAAATGTTCTGCTTGGGTCTGAATTCTTCATTAATTCAACTTCACAGGTCCATCTTCAACCCTATTTCTGAATAATGATACCAAAAAGGTCGTTTTGAGCGCTGGCCCTTTAAATGTAAATGAGTGACTTCATGCTCCGCCCCCTCCAGGTTGTGGGTTGTGCTGCTCTGTCTCATTCAACCAATAACTGAACATTTTAGGTAATCAGCTGTATGGACTACAACCGCTGTTGCTGATAAACAATTATGGCATACTCTGAGAAATGTTCGTCAGAAGTTTTCACCTTATATGTGCAAATGTAGTAAGAAGGAATTAAAACAGGTTGTAGAAATCCACTGGATTTTTCCCGGAATTAATATTAAGATAGCTTAGCAGCACCCGGAGGGTTCAAATTCAAACTGTATGAACTATTAGGGTCCAAACACACAAATAAATGAACCAAAGACTAATAAAAGTGGTTTTAGCAAAATATGACCCTTTTAAAGGAGTGCAATTTAGCTTTTTTAGCTTTTTTAGCTTTTTTTTAATAAATGGAATTATGCATTTTCAAACATTTCCCTGTGGTCTACATAAACTGAAAATGCTCTGCTTGGGTCTGAATTGTTCATTAATTCAACTCCACAGGTCCATCTTCAACCCTATTTCTGAGTAATGACACCAGAAAGGTAGTTTTGAGCGTTGGCCCTTTAAATACAAATAAGCTACTTCAGGCCCCACCCCCTCCAGGTTGTTAGCTGTGCTGCTCTGTCCCGTTCAACCAATATGTGCAAATGTTGTGACGCAACTAGTTATAAAATGTAACAAATTAAACAGGAATTGAAACGAGTTGTAAAAATCCACTCGATTTTTGCCGAAATGTATATAAAGATAGCTTTGCCGCATCTGGAGGTTTCAAATTCAAACTGTATGAACTATTAGGGTCCAAATACACAAATAAATGAACCAAAGACTAATACAAATGGGTTTAGCAAAATATAACCCCTTTAAACCCAGGTCAGAATTATCATCACAATGTAAATATTACACCTGGAAGGTTCAAAATATCAACATGTTTCAAATGTCACCAGGGTGGGCTATATTGTTTAAATCTTTCACCCATTGGAGCGACGGACAGCAGGTGGTCGTTCAGCTCTCCTTTCTCCGTTGCGAGCTGCAGCGCCCCCTGCAGGTCTCCGCTCCAGAGCCGCAGGTACACAACCGAGTCAAAGTGTCCCGCCTCCATATGAGCCTCCTCTGAAAACAGACGGGACAAAAAAAAAAAAAAAAGAAAGAAAATCACCTCTGAGGGTTAAAAAACCATCACACTAAAAGATCCAAAGCAGAGGACATTAACTCTGTCAGCAGCATGTTTGATGATCTAACGCGGGGTGTCAAACATGCGGCCCGGGGGCCAAAACCGGCCCGCCAAAGGTTCCAATCCGGCCCGTGCAAAAATTACACATGTATATTAACAGTAATTTTAGTTCAGGTTCCACATTGACCCTAATGTGATCTCAAGTAAAATAATAGCACAATAACTTTGAAGTTGAGTTTATTTATTTGTCATTGTAAAAAATCAAGTTACAATGAAATTAAGGGTTGCTCTCCTTCAATGTAGGCGCAATGTATAAAAAAATGTATAAACAAATGATTAAAAACACAATATATAAAACAACACCACAGCAGGAGGAAATACTTTAAAAAAAAGTGCAGGCAATATAAGTCCATGTGCATTAATAAATGAATAATTAAATAAATAAATACATACATACATGCCTACACACATACATAAATAAATAAACGGAAGTGACTGGTCACATGTCTGAGTTAAGTACCCTATAATAATATAATATTAATATAATATAATATAATACACTATAATATAATAACCTCTAAATAATTACTCTAAATTTTTTTCTTGGTTATAATATTACATTATGCCTTTAAATAATGAGAACTCCAAATTTTTCTTTTTGTTAATATAAATATTGTTTGTTTTTGTTTTTTTTGCACTAAAACAAACTATTCTTTAAAAAAAAATGTAAATAAAATAACCTGAAATGGTTAAAGAAAATTACGTGCAATTTTAACAATATTTTGTCTGCTACTAAGTGTTTTGCACCTTTGCAATACAGCATATGTATAAATGATAAGTTGAGCATTAATACTGTTAAAATTGCACTTATTTTTTCTTAAGAAATTTTAATTTTTCTGGTTATTCACATTTGTTTTGTTTTGATAGTTTGTTGATGTAAACATTTTCATAATTAATTATCTTTTTTGCACTAAAACAAAGAGAAAAATTTAGAATTGTCATTATTAATAGTCTATTATGCTATTATTTTACTGGTCCGGCCCACTTGAGATCACATTGGCCTGTATGCGGCCCCTGAAAGAAAATGAGTTAGACACTGCCTGATCTAAAATTTGTGAAACTACATGATAACTGTCATCAACGTGCAGTGAATAAAATAAGAAATGTGTCAATAATGTATTAAGTGTCAAACCTTCAGCTTCCAACATGCAGTACAGAGCCTCACGGTCATGAAACAGTCCCAGGTGGATGTGTTCTCCCTGGCCGGGGACACAACCTGTAGGGGGTACTAGAGACCACAAACAAACACACAACTGATCTTAAGCTGTGGCTTCAAGCTGGTACATGTAAACAATAATATAAATCATAAGAACTTGAAAAATCTCAATCACACATACATTCACTGGACCTTTCTTCGGAGTTGGAGGATTGATATGTGTGGTTATTTATTTATTGTTTTGCTGTGTATTTTATTTAATATTATTTATTCTTTTCCAATTTATATATATTTATGTATATATGTGGGTATGTATTGGCTAAAATTTACTTTGGGGGTCAAATGAGTGGCCATTTTCGTCAAAAAAAAAAAAAAAAGTTGTAAGAAATGCATTGTAAGAAATGAACTGTTGAAATAATGCTAATCCATTTGTGCACAGACTACTGATATTATTTGACAGTGGAAGCTCTATTTTCAGAAATACTGGATTTTCAATAGCACATGTATGTGAAAACTTTTGCTGATGGACGGACGTGACATTACCCATGATGATCTGGTCAGTGCCAGTACTTTGTTAGTAATAAACTTATATACTTACTATCGCTAATTCTCCTCTTATTCATAAATGTTAGTATTGTGGATCTAAAACAATAACAGCTGACACAAAAACACAAAATGTGTCAGTGGACGGATGTGACATGGTTGTTACAGATCCCATCATACTGATGCTCGGCAGCCATGTCACCGTTTACACTAATGATCCCTGTGCAAAAACTAGGATCAGAATTATTTATTTTATAGTTTATCATCAAACTCAAGAGTAAATAACAATATAGAATGGTTATTTCTTTATAAAAATGCTTATTATTAGAAAACTGTTGATTTAAAAAGTGACATGTGACATTCTTAATGTATGTGTTGGTGTAACATAAGCAGGATGGATCAGCACCATACTCCATATTGAACCTGTAAAAATAAAACATGTGATATGTAGGATAGAATCCTGTAAGAAAAATTGGGGAATCTAAAAGAATAGAATATTTGTTTTTCAGGTAAATTCAGTTCAAATATAACTTGGCCATTTGTGACATGAAAATACAGCATTAATTGTGATGAAATTGGACATTTTTGATCTGAAAACATAGTTCATATGACCATCAACATGTTGTAACAGAACTGAAATCCTGTAAATTTGCAGAACTTGCATTTACCAACACAAAGTTCCTTTGGGGATTCACTTATACTGATTTCTTTTGCACAAAGACAGAAATAAGACCTCTAAGCAAATTTTAGCCGATATGTATATGTGTGTATATATATATATATATATATATATATATATATATGGGTTTTGTATACAGTTTTTTTCCTTTTATTTATTTTATTTTTTCCTTTTGGTTGAATTGTTTTCCTTAACTATGTCTTTGTCTTTAATTTGGGTTTGGAGTGGCTGGCCTTGGGTGGTGGTGGTGGAGGGGGAGGGGGTTGACTTTCAGTCGATGTCTGTTCTATATGTTTGCACCTCATGCTGTGCATCACTCTGTCTAAAATGTTCTATAAATAAAGTTAAAAAAAAAAAAAGAAGAAGAAAACCCTCAATCACTTCAGTGCGGTTCAACTATTGCACAGTGAAAACACTTGTGATGAAGCTCTAATATTCTCCATTAAAAACAGTTTTTTTTTATGCATCCCTAAAACAGGTTTCTTCATGTTCATGGGGACGACATAGAACATTCCTGAACAAAAAAAGCACCGTCTTTCCTTTTACATAAACATTTAAAGCTGCATAATTAATCTAATCACAACCTCAGCCTGTGCAATTACAGAACCACAACGGGCAGCAGGTTAATTAAATAAAATGTGCATGTTGGATGCGATAACCTTTCCTTACCTCGGGGTATGCAGTGCACAGTGTGAGGCACTATATTGTATGCATTTTTAGGGAAGTTTAAGTTGGTTTGTTCATCTTGAATAAAAACATATATCACTAAGTAACTATGCAATAAATAATCACTTGTGTGTTGTCCTTGATTACCATGCATGGAACCTCAAGATACCAGTTGTGAATTGCAAATGGAAATTGCAATGTTGTCCACATTAATCACTATGCAACTATTTCACCGAATCATGCAGAATTCTTTCCTGATTTAGATTAAAGAGAAAAACCAGTGTCTGTAGTTCCACAAACTGTCTTTTTCACTTATGTTATTTGTTTGGAAAGTTATTTTTTTCACTTTTTGCTTGATTAGTTTTCCTTTCCATTTTATATGCTCACTATTTCCTTCTATAAATTGTATTTAAATATCATACAGGTTTCGTACACATTTCAAATGTCAAAATTCCATACTTTTTCCAGACCCTAATTTCCAGATGTCTTAGTAAAAAAAATTCCAACCAGTCTTTATGTTTGGGATTTATGAGCCAGTCTTCAGAGAATTTCCATCTACCCATTATGAGTTCTGCCAACGATCATACAAGACATGTTGAATAGCTCGCTCATGAACAGTGCGTGGACATCACCTGTCCATCAAAGCAGCAGTGAAACTTGACGACACCTGGGCGGGCCTTAAAATGGATTGGAGGAGGATAAAAGCAGAGGGCGGGGCATTCAACTTGTCAATCTGCCCAAATGTTTTCTGGGATGCATAGCCGACTGTATGTGCTCTCACACAAACATTTTAGCTGCACTAGCAAACAGATCGATCCATTTCTTTTTTTTAGATATTCAGAATTTTATGTTTTAGAAAATAGAACAGTAGTAACAGTCTGGGAAACATGAATATTTTTCCATATATTTGTTTCCATTTTCCATACTTTTCCAGACCTGGAAATTTATAAAATCAAATTCCATACTTGCGTAGGAACCCTGATCATAGGATTTGTCTTTCATTGGCATTTTCATTGATAAATAAAGCAGTCCGACTCACAGCTGCTGTGCCTGATGGAGGCCAGAGTGATGCAGTCCTGCAGCAGATCCTCTTTGGGCCGGTGGTCCATGGATGTGCTGACGGGCAGCATGGAGCGAGGCTTCTTCTTCTTCTGTGACAACAGGTTCACGTCTGCAGGAAAACAAGGATTATAATAAAGTTCACACTGGTCAGGGGTGGAAGAAAAACAAGTCTCCATTTGAATTTCATGCATGTTGACAACATAATGGAGAACAAAGATACTGATTAAAACACATACTTTAGAATTATTTATAGTTAGGGCTGGACAATATAACTAAAAATAGAACCAATGGCCCTGTATCTCACCGACATATTCTATTAAGAATTAATAACAAGTTCGATTTGTGAGGTTGTCGGGTTCTGTTCTATGTTAGAGTCTGGTGGTCTGGATGCAGGAGATCAATCTCCCAACAGAAGGTGGTGGTACTTTCACTCGAGGAGAACTCAACTAATTCAATCAAACTCCATATATGACTTCCTATTAGTGCTCAATAGTAACTATATTGATATCTGTAACTATTTCCATCTTATAAGCCATCAAAATATGGACCATTATAAGTAACGGCCAATTTGTAAAATTTAAAAAATTTGGCAAAAATCTAAATTTCTCTAAGCTGTGACCAAACTTTGTAGACAACATCCCAAGGAAGCTACATATAAAATCTGAAATGAATCCAAACAATAGTTTTGAAGAAAAATATTGTTAAAATGTAGACATTTGTGAGTTTGACCCTTCAAGTTTAAAAGGGCACAGACCCAAATGAAAGTCCATATATGAGTTCCTATCAGTGTTCAATAGTAACTATACTGATAACTGTAACCATTTCCATGCTATAAGCCATTAAAATATGGATCATTATAAGAAAAGGCTAATTTGTAAAATTTCAAAAATGTGTCAAAAATGCACTAATCAAAATTTCTCAAAATTGTAAAATAATTTATAGACACTGTCCCTAGGATGCTACATATAAAATCCCACTAGTAGTTTCGTCAGAGATGTTTGAAGAAATTGCTAATGAAGACAACAATAAGGACAGACACAGCGCCTTAAAGGAGTGATATTTTGCTTTTTTAAAATGGAATTCTGCATTTTAAAACATTTCCCTGTAGTCTACATAAACTGTAAATGCTCTGCTTGGGCGTGAATTCTTCATTAATTCAACTCCACAGGTCCATCTTCAACCCTATTTCTGAGTAATGACACCAGAAAGGTCATTTTGAGTGCTGGCCCTTAAAATGCACATGAGCTACTTCAGGCCCCACCCCCTCCAGGTTACTGGCTGTGCTTCTCTGTCCTGTTCATCCAACAACTGAACATTTTAGGTAATCTGCTCCAAGTTTGGACATATTTTCAGTATGGACTACAAACGCTGCTGCTGACAAATAATTATGTCGTACTCAGAAAAATGTTCGTCAGAAGTCTGGACGTTATATGTGCAAATGTCGTAACGCAACTAGTTATAAAACATATTTTGCCAAAATGAATATAAAGATAGCTTTGCAGCACCTGGAGGGTTCAAATTTAAACTTTTTGAACTATTAGGGTCCCAATACAAAAATAAATGAACCAAAGACTAATAAAAGTGGGTTTAGATAAATATGTCCCCTTTAACAATAGCTCGTGGCTTATTGGCTAAAATTTTAATCTTATCATTTTCTTGCAAAGCTACACAAAAATAAGACATCATTTACTCTATTCAGCAACAACTATGTAAAAACTGACGTCTGTACCTGGTTTGTCTTTGCTCTTCACAGGAGCCGAAGGTTTTCTTTGCGTCGCACCGATGCCTAGAAGAACAACAGCTCAGTTTTGGCTTCCTGAATCTTTAAAACATCTCCCCACTGGTGTCGTCTCTTACCTGGAGGAGGTACAGGGCTGTTCGTCGAGCTGACTTCATCCACATCCTCTTCATCAGACGCCTCTTGTCCTGCTGAGGTCGCCTTTTCTCCGGCTCCGTTTACGATCGTCGGCGCTGCAGCTCCTCCATCTGCCGTCGCCTTCTTGTTCTTCTTTTTCTGCTTAGGATTGGTCTTCTTCTTTTCCTGCAGCTCCACCATCTTCTTACCTGAAAGAACGAATGCAAATGTTTAACCCTGCAATCAGGGTTCGTACACATTTCAAAACAACTTTCAAAACAGAAACATTTTTTTGCTAAAATTAATTTTATTTTCCTTGGTCAGGATATGTACAGTCAGTCCAGCTTGGATTTACAAGGCTGACAATTAATACTGAACAAACAAGAACTCAAACTATGAATTATGAAAGAGCAGCAGCATATTAACCCTTAAGGGTTTGACCCTATTTAGGCTGTTTTTGAGTTCTTTTGATTTTGTCTTTATATACTATATAAATCAAGGTTTACCACACCCATGTGTAGTATCTTTTTTTTTCAGCACAGCTTCATCCATCTCATTTACCTTTTTTTTTTTTTTTTCACTTGAACCTACTATATCAACACAAAAGGCCAAAAAAAACCACACAAAAAATATAAAATCCAATTTGAAAAATGAATACAATTTATTGCATAAATACCACAGAGATGCTCAACGAACCTTTTCAAAGACTTTAAAAGTGAATATTGGTTTCAAATATTAGGTTTATAAAATTAAAATTGTAATAAATTAAAAATATACTCAAATATTTGACCTAAAAGCATATCTTTACATAGGCATTTTCTCCGGTTTTCTCAATCCATTACTAGAAATTTATGGCGGCCCCATTTGAATTCCAGGCGGCCCCCAAGGTTGAAAAACACTGAGTTAAGGTATGGAAATACAGGGGTTGGACAAAATAATGGAAACACCTTCACCTCAAGATGATAATGCCCCAATCCATACAGCTAGAATTGTTAAAGAATGGCACGAGGAACATTCTAATGAAGTCGAGCATCTCGTATGGCCGGCACAGTCCCCAGACCTCAACATTATTGAGCATTTATGGTCAGTTTTAGAGATTCAAGTAAGACGTCGATTTCCACCGCCATCGTCTCTAAAAGAGTTGGAGGGTATTCTAACTGAAGAATGGCTTAAAATTCCATTGGAAACAATTCACAAGTTGTATGAATCAATACCTCGGAGAATTGAGGCTGTAATTGCCACAAAAGGCGGACCTACACCATATTAAATTATATTTTGTTGATGTTTTAAGGTGTTTCCATTATTTTGTCCAACCCCTGTATATACACACATACACATATACACACACTTTTCAAGCACTTTTAAGGGTCAGTTTAAAATTTTTCCAACACAGCACCTTATCACTGGGGTAAAATACAGATCTACAAGAATACATATACTCATGAATATTTTTTTTACCACTTTTTATCACAACAATATACATTGTATTATGGCATAAACATCTAAAATGATGTGTCATAATGGCAAAAAGTTTAGAAAAAGGGAAATCCCTTGGTGCTCTTCAGACACACTTGAAAAATAATGTACCTGGAGTCGGTCTGACAACACCTGGCAATTATTACCCCGCCCCCCAAAAGGGAGGCTAGCAGTATTGTTTTTGGTTCAGTTTGTTTGTTTGTTTGTCAACACTCTAGCAGCAAAACTATTGGTTGAATTCATACCAAATATGGTTTCTAGATTGCCAGTGACCCAGAATAGATCTAATTACATTTGGGAAAAGTAGGTCAAAGTTAAAATTTTTTTGTGAATTAAAAAAAAAAAAAAAAAAAAAATTCCATTTACTTATAATGTGCGAAAATTTCACATGTCTGTAGCAGTAAAACTATTAGTTGAATTCATACGAAATTGGATTTAGAGGTTGCCAGTGACCCAGAATAGATGTGGTTACATTTTGGAAAAAGTGAAAGTTCAAATTTTTTATGAAATTTTGAAAATCTTTTTTTTTTCTCCCATTTATTTATAATAGGCAAAATTTCAAACATCTATAAAAACATCAATTTTGTTTCAATTTACTTCAAACTTGGCATATATAGCCTGGAAAAAGCGGCAGATGTGTTTGTTTAAATAGATCAGTATTTTGTTTTGTGCATATCTATTGTGCCTTTTGTCTGGTGTTTGATTTTTGGTGTGTATTTTTGGTGTCTTATAAACCCATGTAAGGGCTGGGGCATGTTTTTTTTTTTATGCAAGACACAATAATAAAAACATTCATTCATTCATTCATATATAGAGGCAATTGATATGCTGACATCACCACACACATAGACATGATGACATCAGCTGGATTGATGCCAAAATAAGCTATAATACATGTGACGGGGACAGGTTTGTTGTGCCCAGAATCACTTGTCTTTTTTTTTTTTTTTACATAGTTTTATTTTTTGAAACGTATCACCTCGCTGTAAGTAACTTTGGCTTGGCATCTAACCTGGCAGAGTTAATATAAAAACAAATAAATAAATCTCATCACAGACTTATAATTGCAAGCACTTTCAAGCACCTTAACTAAAATTCAAGCACTTTCCAGACTTTGAAAACACAACATTGAAATTCAAGCATTTTCAAGGATTTCAAGCACCCGTATGAACCCTGTGCAATACTACGACAGACAGACGGATATGAACAATCGTCAGGACTCGGTTTACCTTTAGGCGGCTTTGTAAACTCCTGCTTGGAGACTCTCCACTCCTGCACGGTGAAGTCTTTCCCTCCGGTCCAGATCACATCCGGGTCTTCGGGGGACCAGGCAACACAGAGCAGATAACCTAAGTGACCCCGGTAATTAGACAGAGCCGCCTCCTGCAGAACGTCCCATACCTGCAAAGGATGAAGATGATGAAGAGTGGGGGAATATCAGAAAACGGAAAAAAAATATTTAAAAAAAATCAGAAAACAGCAGGAAAGAAAAAGATGTAAAACCCTTAAATCAGGGTTCCTACAAAGTAAGTTTAAGACTTTTTAAGACACTTAGAATGGAATTTAATGCCCATTTCATGGCCATACTGGCAAAAATTTGTGCCTCCTAGAATTTAGGAAAATGTATTTATTTACTCCAACGCCTCAATTCCCACCGTACTGAGTCATTTCCCACCGGGGCCTGCAAAGTTAGCGATAACTGGTTCTTAATTTCAATATAAATTGTCGACTTGGAACAGGTGGAATTGAGTCGACTAATGTTACTTTCTTTGCAGCTTGGACATTTAAAAGACACAGGGGGTGTGTATTGGCATGAATCTGGCGATACGATATAAATCACAATACTATGATCATGATATGATTTATCACGATATATCATGATACTGTTAAAAAAGCAATTTTTTGTTTGTTTGTTTGTTTGTTTTAAGATTATTTCCTGGAAGAATTAAATTACACCAGAAATATGTACAAACACTAAACACATTTTTATTTGATCAGAACAGGATCTAATGCTATATCAGAAAATTTTTCAAATTCTCCTAGTTTCCAAAGAACTAAAATCTGCCTCTCTCAGACGGTAAAAAGTGCTTTTAGGACGCTTTAAATAACCATTATTTAATAAAACAGTATTAAATAATAAGAAATAAGAAATAACAAAAAAGAAAACCAAAAAAACAAAAATGAACCTCCACCATATCTGCATTTTAATAAATATCTAAAAATATCGATACAGTAATTTTTCATATCGATACAGTATTGTGAAATGAAATATATATATTATATATATTGCAGAACCAATATTTTCTTACACCCCTACACAATACAGTGAACAAGTTTATGGCAACATAACTTAAGATCTACCATATCAAATTGAATACTTTGTAAAGACTTTTTGGGGCATTAAATCCAGATTTGTAAATTCAAGACTTAAGATTTTTTAAGACCTCATGGGAACCCTGAAAAAAGATATAAAAGTTGTTAAATATTCAAAAATTAAGAGGTCCTCTGTTCTTGCTATGGTGCTAGCTGTGATTGATATACGCCCATGCTTATTTCAGATTTCTGTAAGGACCATTGAACACTACACTTTTATTATACTGAGGAAACTTCAATAAAAAGATCTTGATCAAAAAAAAAGAATTGAGAAGCCCAGGCCTTTAAAACTTAATTTCCTTATTTTCTTTATTTATTGATTTTTCTCTATTAAACACCAGTGTAAATCGATATCAAATATGACTGGAAACTTCTGATGAACACTTTATTAGTTTTTAAACATATATTGATTCAATATACTTCAAACTGGATGGAGCTGGAGCTCTGGTGGCTACAGTAAGAATAATACCAAGATTTTTTTATAACGTTTTTTCATTCTGGTGTTTTTGGTGGCAATTGAAATGTCATAACAGATTAGTGACCACTCTGTAAGTTCAGTTTTAAAAAGACAGAATTGAGAAAGATTGATGTATTTCTTGAATATTTGTATTATTTCTGATTTAAAAATTGTCAAAGAATGGAACTGAAATACCTCCATAAGTGTCTTTTCAAATAGTGATTTTAAAAAAAGGCAGCAAAAGTTGAAACTTAGTTAAAAAAAAAAAAAAAAAAGCCACAAATATTCAGTAAATATTCAGTCAAAGTAACAAATGTAAGAGTAGAAGTAGAGAGTGGGAGTGACCTGGGCGGTGCCGTCATAGGACACTGTGACGAGGCGAGCGTCGTGATGGGGGCTCCAGGCCATGCCGGTGATCTTAGCCGTGTGACCGCTCAACCTGCGATACGGCTCCGTCAACACTACAGGACTGTCCGGTGGATTCTCTGAAACAAAACACCAACAACATGTGTGACAGAATCCACACAAACCAATAACGCCAATATCCGTGTACCTTTTTGCTTTTCTCTTGCTTTTACGTCATTTATTTTTAATCGTCTTTCACCTTATTTATTTATTTATTTAAGTGTATGTGAACTTACATATATGAATATATGTTTATATATACAGGGTGGGGAAGCAAAATTTACAATATTTTGAGGCAGGGATTGAAAGACAGTGTATGACCAATTAGTTTATTGAAAGTCATGAGAATTTATTTGCCACAAGAAAATTGACATAATAGAAAATGTTTTTATTCTATGTGTCCTCCTTCTTTCTCAATAACTGCCTTCACACGCTTCCTGAAACTTGCGCAAGTGTTCCTCAAATATTCGGGTGACAACTTCTCCCATTCTTCTTTAATAGTATCTTCCAGACTTTCTGGTAATAGTTTTGCTCATAGTCATTCTCTTCTTTCCATTATAAACAGTCTTTATGGACACTCCAACTATTTTTGAAATCTCCTTTGGTGTGACGAGTGCATTCAGCAAATCACACACTCTTTGACGTTTGCTTTCCTGATTACTCATATGGGCAAAAGTTTCTGAAAAGGTATGGATAATAGTGTTAGGTATGATTATGACATCAATATATGTTTGGTTTCAAAACAATTGACGTAGTGCCTGCTGAGAAAAAACAACTAAATGTTCATTGTAAATTTTGCTTCCCCACCCTGTATGTGTGTGTGTGTTTATGTGTCTGTACATGTATGTGTATATATTTCTATATGTAAGTGTATTATGTCTGGCTGTACACAAATTTATCCAAGGGCCACTACTTGGGGTGGGTGGGAGGGCAGGTGGACAGGAACTGGATACAACAATTTCATGTTCAAGTTGTACGTTTCTTTTTGTGCATTTGAAAACTGAAAATAAAAAAAAGACCTTGATCAGAAACCACACAAACCACATCATATGCACTCATCATAATCAGATTTAAACACAGGCCATATACAGTGTATGATTAAAAGTATCAGGAGAGCTGAAATAACTCCAGTATGTGATGGTTGAACAAGTCCCAAATCAAAGAATTAATAAGATGCCATATTTCTTGCAGATTTCTCAACATGGCGACAGGAAATTGCTCCCATTCCACCACAAATGCTGGCGATGAGGCCTGGTTTGCAGAGTAGGGCTGTCTGCATGCCAGTTCTGTTTTTACTCACTGACCTAAAGGGGGGGGGGGGAATTATGGATCTGGCTTGATAAATAAAGGCATTACCATGTAGTAGCAGTTAAATGCATACCCCCCCCCCCCATCAGCATAATGTGCTGTGCACTTTTAATCCCCTTCGGCCAAATACAGTGCAAGATTCTGTTAAAAGTTACTGCCCTGTAATTTACATTAGATTGCCTTTGTGTAAATTTGGTGCGGAAATGTCAAAGCATTCTTCAGATAATGCAATTACACCTTGAAAAGACGAGTCGCCATTTGATGCCATTTGAACTTGAAAAAGTAGGTCAAGGTCACTTCTCTTCACTAGGCTTCTGCTCCGTGCCAAGATGCATCCACAGTATAAATTTGGTGCACATATCGCAATGCATTCTTCAGATTATGCGATTACATTGCTTGTTTCTTGTTTTAAAGACTTTACACTGTTTTTATTTTAATTTAGCAGGGTTATGTACATTTTGCACTGTTATTTATCCATGTATATTTGTAGATATTTCTATTAGTGAGGTTTTCTTGTTTGTGTATGACCTTTTGACCTGCAGTGACACCATCTGCTGGCCATTTACATGTGGACACCCTCTGCAGGAAATTATCTTCATGCCCATTGGCAAGTCCCTGTTGGTCAGATCCTACTGTATAGGAACCTACAGCTTTCCAGGCTCCTGTTTGACTTCCTGATGAAGGCTTGAAGCCGAAACACGTAGAAGTGTTTTTTGGGTCTAGATATGACCGTGTCATGTTAATAAAGGCATTTTAATGTTTAAAGAGAGTGCCTTGGATTTTTTTCTTCCAGTTTGATATCTACTTTATGAATCCCTTTTTCCAAAGAGCACCTCGAACAAACTCTTTTCTGGGCCGAGACGCATTCCTTCCCATGAATTTTTAAAATTTTTTATGCGATTACATTGTTGAATGGACAGTCAGACAGACAGACAGGCAGGCAGGCAGGCAGACAGACTTATAATTTCCAATATATAGTTTACTTAGTCTGTTCGTCACTAATTACCTGGTGTCCCTTTTCCCCAGTCCCCTCTGGGGGAGTGGCTACTGTTTCATTTGCCGCCGCCTGGGCCCAATGACGACGGGACCTGAGGTGACTCACCTGTGTCCTGTCCTGACCTGTGACCCCAGACGCCCTCCCCCACCCTCACCTGTCTCATCTGACTAGATGGACCCCCACATGTGCCCTCAACCTACTGCATCTTTACAGACTGGAACTATATCTGTAAATGGACGTCCATCAGTCCTGGTTCATCTACGGCCTGTCCGTCCATGGGAGTGGATCTCACCTTCACTCTGGTTCTCCCCGAGGTTTCTCTTTTCCCACTGGGTTTTTGGAGTTTTTCGGGGGATGCCCGGGACATTAATCCATTTCCTTCATCTACTGTTTATTGACTGTTTGTTTTGAAATCCAACTAATTCTGTAAAGCCCTGTGAGGCAACCTTGTTGTGATACAGGGCTCTACAAATAAAATTGAATTGAACTGAATTGAATAGACGGACAGACAGACAGACGACAAAAGGATTACATTACCCCTTGGTCCGAAATTAGCCGAGGGGCAAAACCAACTAGAATGATATTTCACAGATATAATGATTGGAATTGATCTCCAGTTCACTTCCTTTTGTTTTTATGCTTCTTAAAAGATTTTAACCCTTTCATGCATGAATTATGAGAACCTTAATCAAGATTTTTTTTCCTTAGTGTTTTTATCCCTCTTTAGGCATGAAAAAAACAAAAACAATGTGACTGAAATTTTTTTTAAATCAACCTGTTTTTCATGGAGTTACAAAAATGTCCACTCAGCTACACCATGAATTTTATTCTTGACGCAAAGAAACATGTATTTAAAACCCAATATCATAAAGTGATATGAAAACAGTGAAATGAAACCATGTTTAATGCAGCTAATCTGATGTTTTCTCACATTTTAACATATTCCAATACTAGTTATTACTCACTTCATGGAGATAATATGCAAAAAATAAATACTAACAATTGATTTCCACTCAAGAACCAATCAAGAACAGCAAAGTTACAATAATGGTATGAATTGCAGTTCATGAGATGATGCATAAGTGTCCACTGTGTTGGTTGATATGGAACTAAAACAACAAAACCCTTGAATATACAAGAGTAAAGCTGTAGAGTAACTGTCCACTGTAGTGACCACTATGCATGAAAGGGTTAAAATAATAGAAAATGTCCAAAATTCTGCTAAATTATATATATATATAGATTCTTTAATTAAAGACTCAAAACCATGCACTTAGGTTTTCCATAAATGCAGGGAGAATTCTAGAAAACAAATGGATGATAAAACCTCTGAAAAAACAGGGAATTCTGAATTAAATATATAATTCCAGTACATCTTAACTACAGGTTCTCATTACTCAGTGAATCATGCTGTAGCTGACATCTCTTCTCACCTATTACAGAGCGCAGATCGTGTATGTAGACGATGGCGTTGCTGGAGCCTGATGCCAGTAAGCAGTGCAGCTCGGGTGGAGAGCTGTGGTCGTGGTGCCACCGTAACGTGTTGATGATCTTGTGATGCTGCTGGATGCTGCACAACAGCTTCAGACTGGGAGCCTGGTAGATGTCAATGCACCTGCAGCGCAGAGATGGTAGTCAGACAGAGGAGAGCAATACAAGGTTTACTGGAAGTTTGTTTTCTTTTTAACCCTTTATATAGGGTGACCAGGTGCCTACAAGCCACCTGCGGGACAACGAGTGTGTTTGTGTGGGACAATGTGGGACACGTAACTGTAATGCTGGAACAAAGTTTAGATTTTTAAACAATGTCCATCTTATTGTCGAGCTTATAAAAATGAATAACAACAATTTGATTTGGTTGCACACAGTATGCATATTTTTGCACTGGGCATTTATTTTTTGCTTTTTTGCAAAGGTTTCAACAACTTTTTTTGCTTGTAAAAACAAAACAAAAAACCTACTTGTAAAAACTCAAAAAAAGAAACCTCAAGTTTCCAATATTGTAATTAAATACTTTTAGAAAATCAGCTTTTTTATTTGAGAACTTGTTCTCAACCCTCAAAGGTAAACTAATCTATGTGCAATAAAACAAAAAGGCATAACTGACAACATTAGAACAGCTGTATCCATTTCCAGCTAACCTAAAATTACTTGGACCAAAAAACTTTGTGCATCCAAACACAGAACAGTCAAACATTTAGCGTTCTAACACAGTAATAAAAATAGAATAAGATAAAGTAAATATCCTGTGGAATTTTGTCAAAAAACAAATATCCACATACTTAACAAAAGCATATTTTGTCCTCTCAAGTCTCTCAGTTCAAACTCCAAATTTAAAAGTAGGTAAAAGGGCATATGGATCAAATCTAACCAAACATCACATACATACAGTGCGTTGCATCAAGTCTTACTTGCCTCCATGCGCGATGGAGAAAGAAGTTTGACATAGTTCGCAGAGTACCCACTGTGAATCATCCCCCACCATTTTTACCCATTGTATAAACATTTTCCCATTTTTTTCTGTAGCTGCATCTTTTTTTTTGCGTGGATTTTCCATGATTTTCACCAATATTTGCACGCTGGTGTGTGAGGCTTTTCCCTTTGTTTTTTGTGCGTCAATGGGCGGAGCTCAGGAGGACGCCGGTGACAGGTTGATGGACTCCTGACCCCACGTGCATGTTGGTTAATTGACAGCGGACACAGCCAATGGTGATAGCGCTGTCACCACTATAAAATGAAATTCATATTTGAAGGGAGGCAACTGTCCTGCACTTTGGAGAGACAGAGCCAATGAAATGCGGGACATCGTCTCAATTTGCAGGCCGTGGAAAAAATGGTCATAATGCGGGACACCTGGCCACCCTACCTTTATACGAGTAATACACAGGTCAACGATTGGGGGCACACTATTCTGATCTACAGGTGGTAACGACGTACAACAGTCACTATGTTTACATGCGTTCAATCCACTCATATTAGGACTATGACATTGTACGAATTTGATATACACTATATGGACATACTTTTCATACTTTCCATACTTTTCCATACTTGTGTAGGAACCCTGACTATACTGTACTATACTATATATAAATAAATACATAAATAAATAGTGCCGACTGTAAACCTAAAATGACCCAAAAACTGCTTCTTTTTTTTTTAGTTTTTAGTCAGAATCTATTATTTCAGGCTTGGGTGACTTTCCAAACTTAGGGCCTAATTTTGTTAATAGACAGAGTCACTTTTTAATTCTATAGTCTGGACACTGGGGACACTTGGTTCTTCCCATGACTCCTTGTTCACTCACCCATCCTCGTTGCCGATGGCGACCACTTTCCCGTCTGGCTTCCAGCTGAGGTCGGTGTGCGGCGACAGCTTGTGCTGTTGGGAAACACAGTGACCAATTCAAATTACCTCCATTTACATTCAGCAGTGAACGTGAAACAAAGTGTGGGATGTGCACCGTCCAGACCCTGAAGCCACGGAGGGCAGGTGAAGACCACCCCCCCCCCCTCCCCCGGTTTAGGAGAAAGTTGGATTTCTGTTTCTACTCTTTATGATTGAGTTTTATTTTCTCAAAGAGTCAGATTTTAGCGCAGACCACTGGGATCTGGTCCTCTTTTTAGCAGGTTAGCCACAAACGTCCTGGGGATTTACTGTTTAATGAGTATGTTCATGGCTTCATTAACCTCACAACAGAGAGCTCAGTATGAAACTTTCACAAAATGTCTGAAACAACCTTTACATTTGTACTTCTTATACATTATCTCACTAACACCCCCCCATGTGCATGTGCCTCCATATTGTAAATGTGTACATATTATTTAAATTTCTAGCAAAATTCATATAAATAGCAGATGTTTTTCTTTTTCTCTTTATACTTTTCATGTTTCACAGTGCATATTTTCAACTGGTCTTCCTTGTGCTTTATTCTTGTCACTTCCTGCTGCCAACTGTGAAATTTCCCCATGGTGGGATCAATAAAATCTTATCTTATTTTATCTTGATATGTCGATCTGAATTCAATGAACAGTAATAGTTGATACTGTTCACTGTGTTTATCATGATCATCGATTAATGTTTGAATGTTTATGATTTATGCATTTCTTTTTGACAAAAAAAGACATTTTCCTTATCTCCCTTATCTCTCTTTTTTTTATTATTTCCCTATTATCTCTTAATATTTGCATTTATTTACATTGTATAATCATTGTATACATCACATATTGGTCATCTTAAATAAAAAGTACTGTCTTTTATCTGCTTTTTTAATATAAATCTCGTATTTTTGTTTTTTGATAATGACCAAAGTCAGAGTTCCTGGTATATTTTCTCGTGTTATGTCCTTTGAGAATGCCGACTGAATTTGTAGTATAAGAGTCAGATATCTAACTGAATTGGCGTCGTGTGCATAAGACTGAAATGAATTTTATTTTTAAGAAAAGATGACAATAGTGCAAGTTAGAATGTCTGCCAAATGACAGGAAACTCAATAAACTCAATAAAGAACTGCAGTGATGTCCAGCTATTGGCATCAGTAAAATAATATACCCCAGTCTACGCATAAGGATTATACAATTTTAGAGAGTTTAGATTTCTATGTATTTATTCATGTATTTTTATTGAACACATTGCTGATGCAGAAGAATTACATTGCATCTCTAATGGCATATCTTAGCCTGATTGTGACCTGACACTGGGTACATTTTACATTTTAACCATCACTAAAACAAAAAAACAAAAAAAAAAAAAAAACCTCTACACTTCCCACCTGGATGTTGTTGGTGTCTTTGATCAGTTTATCAATGTCTGACGCCTCTCCACTCAGCTTATACGGGTCGTGTTGCAGGATGATGCCTTCGCCAGCACAGCTGTACAGACTGTAGGCTGCCTTTCCTTCTGCTGCTCCTGAACAAAATACAGACAAAACACATGTATTTAAAGAATTACTGCACATTTACACAAGGTTTTAAAGCTCTGAACTACATGATTATGACTGTACTATGCCTCATTGATGATAGTGTTACTATTGACATGTCTGTCAGATTCATAAAATGTCTTGAAAAACATCTCAACGCACCATGGACTGTTTTAAATGGTTAAATTAAGTTCTATTAAATGTCTGAAAACAGTCCCATAAAGATAGAGTATCCTGAAAAACTGTCTTGTTCTTCTCAAAGGTAAACACAAGCAAATAATATACACAGCGTTAAAGAAACATGGAAAAACATGCAAATATCAAACAGAAAGACTGTTAAATTACTGGTAAACTTTCTGATCTGCAGTCAGTGAAACATTTTGATTTAATTTCTAAACAAAAAATTAATGGTGACACCTTCTACTCACAAATAATTAGCCCATTTGGCCTCTAAACCTTCACATTTCCATTAAACATCCCTTTCAGTCTGAGAAATGAGTCAACTCAAGATAGATAAAGTGTATTATTTATCTATTTTTACCTCAGCTAAGGAGGTTATGTTTTTGCCGGCGTTGGTTGGTCTGTCTGTCTGTCCATGTGCAAGATAACTCAAAAAGTTACGGACGGATTTGGATGAAAATTTCAGGAAATGTTGATACTGGCACAAGGAACAAATGATTAAATTTTGGTGGTGATTGGAGGGGGGGCAGGCACTGATCTGCCTTGGCGGAGGTCTGCGCTCTCCGAGTGCTTTTCTAGTTATACATTTGATCATGTTATTTGGGAAATAAATCTAAGAATTTACTTAGATTTAAAACTGAATAATAAAATTAAAATAAAGGAGTCCTTAACCCTTTATCAGGCAAGTGACTATTTTTGGTCATTTCCACATACATTACAAGACAGCGACAGCAACAGTTCCAGTGAGGACAGTGAGTTAACAGTCTCAGGTCCAATGTGGTCTACAGGGTCTGTAAGGTCCACTTCTGCGTGAACAGTGAGTTTACCTGCTTTGTTCGGTACCATGAAGTAATGGTACTAATGTAAGGAATGATGTTCAAAGGGATCATGTGGATGTGGACAGGGGTCTGGATCAGCATTTATCTTTTTCAAATGTTCCAAAATGCACGTTCCTTTCACCTTACATGTGTTTTTGTTTTTTTGTTTTTTTTTTAATTTTCCTCTTAGATTTTTTTTTTTTTTTGCCCATTTTCAGGTAAGGAACCAAATATGGTCATTTCATTGACCTTGATTTTCTACATAATAAACAACTTTGGAAAATTTCACAAAAGTAATAAAGTCTTGTTAGATCCTCCAATAACACACTAAGATTGAAATGTTGAAATTCAGCGTATTTCTATAAAAGTGGCCTGTAAAGGTGTTGCGGGGAGGAGCTTAAGTGCTGGAGACAGTGTGGAAGCCAAGATGCCAATCACTGGCACATATTCTGGGACTGCCCAAAAATAAAACAATTTTGGAATGATATACGCAAAAATATAGAATATATACTTAATGTTACCTTACCTTTTGAATTTGCCACTTTAATTATGGGAAAAACTGAAATTTTAGTGAACAATGCCTACTTGTATAGAATTTTAATAACTGCTAGCAAATAGGCTATGATCAGGCACTGGTTCCAACCTGAACCACCTAATCTGGAAAAATGGGTAGATATTGTGAATGAAATTTACCAGATGGAAACACAAACCTTCTCCCTTCGATTACAAATGAACAAATTTTCAGATCTATGGTCAAAGTGGATATTTTTTGTTTACACTTATCAAACACAATCTGTTGGAACTCTCAATGTACAAGAAATGACAATATAATGACAATATATCTGGAATTGTCATGTTTTTTGAGTAATTAATTAATTCTACTTTTCATATTTTATTCATTTATTTATTTTTCTTTTTTTTCTTTAGAAAGAGGAGGTCAAAGTCTCTTGGTCTTTCGTATGTGTTTTCTTTATGTAACAATGCATCCATTGTTCACTGTTCAATTGTTTTGTTTATTAACACAAAAAAAAAAAAAAAAAAAAAAAAAAAAAGAAAAACTGAAATGTTGAGAATGGAAAGATTGGTCATTGGTCACATACTTGTTACGTGACCACAATGTAATTTAAATGTATGTTGAACTTTTCTCAGTATTTCTAAATAAAAATCTGAAAAAAAAGAAAAAAGCGGCCTGTAAAGGGTTAAAATAAAGCATTTTTAAGTCCCTCCTTTCCATGCTCCATTGTCGCTAAAATGGATTTAATACATGTGATGTTGTCGCCCGCTTTTATCAAACTGTTTCATGCAGGCAGCAGATGGTCATCGTATTTGCTTTAATCTGCTTTTCACGCACTCCATGTGTTAAAATCTTAAAGATAAAGACACAAATTGGAATGTGACGTTTGAAAGTCTTAGCTGGAGGAAGCAGGTGGTCACAATTTCCTTCGCACGTCTATGATAAGTCATCTTGGCAACGTGAACCAATCAGAAGGCAGAACGGAGCCGGTACTGCGGGGAAACAAATTAACACGGCTTTTGTTCGTTTAGGAACCAACGGCAGATTGTTGGCACGGCAACAATTACGTTTATGGCTTTCGAAGGCAAGTGACTGATACGCTAATCAAAATGTCATCTCCCGACAGCTGCTAAAATTAACTTCCTGCGTCTTGATTTCCCTACGAGTGGCTGCGACGGGGGGAGGTGAGCCGTAAGTGTTCTTTCAGCTCATTCAATTACCGAGTCGATTACAAGAGGCTGCTCAGATGTTTGGGCTTTTTTCGCTGAGTCGCTGGTTTTCGGCGTCCCACTGCCGGTGTTTCTGCTGGGTCAGAACGTTCAAAACAAACAGCCGCAGTTACTAAAAGTTCATTAGGAACTCACCAAATGACATCGGGGGGACCGGGGGCCCCCAGGCCAGTGTGTAGACTGTTTTTCTGTGATAGGAGCTCGATATCTGTGGAGGCCTGAGAAGGAGACGAAGCAGAACAAAGCTTTAAATGCAGTGCCGAAAGAGAAACATGAGTCCACGCACAGAGACTTATTTTACAGGAAACAGGAAAGAAGAAGTGTGGAATCAGCCGTCTGGAAAGTGGGGGAATTCTGGGAGATGGACCAATTCCCCTTTGAAAACGCATTACAGGGTGAGTCAGAAAAAACGCTCTTTCCACTTAAAGAAATTGTACTGCTAAAACGGAAACACTGATTTTTCTTTAGACCATACAGTCATATTGATGTGGTTATTGAGCATGTCTGGTGATGTAGTCATAGATTTATTGCATTGCATAAGAGAGAGAAGGTCCATTGTTTATTGGGCACTGAAATACCTGCCAACACAATGTATGCCACAGTGAACAAACTTGAAATTGACAACAATTACAGGAGTCGGGGCTTTGCTTTCACACTCAGGACATAGGCCTACATGACAGTGCCCAGGGAGTTTTCATCATGGCAAGACCACAGCGACTGCAGGTATTATTTCCTCATCGAGTTGTCTGTTTGGGTCAGGAGAGAGAGTGGCCACCTAGATCCCCGGACTTGACCCCCCTTGATTTTTTCTTGTGGGGGTATCTTAAAAACCGTGTGTATCAGACTGTTCCACAAACTCTTCAGGAACTCCGAAATCGCATCACGGCTGAAATCCAAGCCCTACGACGAACACGAATGGCGAGAAGAGCTGTGTTAGAGATGCGACAACGAGCACAGATTTGCATCAATCTGAACGGTAGCCAGGTTGAAGGTCGTGCCGGACGACTTCGTTGAGACAAAACATTTTGATGGCGAGTAAACATGCTGTAATGGTTGACAATTTCAATTTCATTCACGGTGGCATAAACTGTGTTGGCAGATATTTCGGTGCACAATAAACAACGGACATTCCCTCTGTTATGCTATGCCATAAATCAATGATTCAATCGCCAGACATGCTCAATAACCACATCAATATGACTGTATGATCAAAAGAAAAATAAGCATTTCCATTTCAGTGGTACAATTTCTTTAAATGAAAAGAGCGTTTTTTCTGACTCACCCTGTATAATTAACTTCCTGTACTATGTACATGTGGTTAAGTGCCTATTTTACAGTTACAGGCTCTAATGAACAGTATGTTGTTTCTACCACGATGAGATGTAATAGATGGCGTCAAAGTGTGATGTGTGATACGGCGATTAACCTCAAAATTGAAAAAAAAAAAAAAAAAAAAGATACTCATTGCCATCACGCAGTCCCCACTTACTCCCACTATTAAAAACTGACAAAAAAAAAATATTTGACATCCTCCTGAGACCCAGAAAAGTACAAGTTTAGGCTTTTTCACATTAAATAATTGCAATAAATGCAACAGTTGTTTCAGATGCATTTTTAGAATTTTTATGGAATACCCTTTGCAGTGAACAGTGTTTTTTTTTGTTGTTTTCTTTTACTAAAGCCGTGATACTCTTGTCCCCTACAGTGGACAAAAATGCATTGTTGGGTCTCAGGAGGATATACAACATTTTCTGAAATACAGAAGTTGACAAGATTATCATAATCAACTCACATGTGAATTATTGAAGAAACTAATGCATTTGTATCTTGAAGAACATTATCATTATCAGAATCATTACAAGAAAGCAGAATTTATATGGAGAAAAAAAAAGTCCTCTAGCGGTTGGTTCACCACCCTGAATCTACTGCATTTGGGTGGAAATGAAGCATTATTCCACAGCCGTCCACTGCACAATCTGTACAATCACCTCCCTCAATGCATCTCAGGCAACCATTTCCAAAAATATGCAATAAGCCTGTATAATGTGAATTACGTCCAATAAGTCATGCAATAATCTTCCACAGTTTGTGCAAAATCCTCTGTTCTTGCAATAACAACGTGATACTTATTGAATATTTATCCAAACATAAATGCACTATTTTTCTATAGACTGGAGTTCATAGATATACACACCGTTAATATGTTAATTTTGTCTATTTTAATTTTTATTCTACTTTTAGTTATATTCTTATTTACTTTTGTCAAATTTTAGATTCTATTTTCCTATCTTATTTTTAGTTTTTGTAATTTTATATCCGTTCTATTCTTATTTTCTAACGTATTATTTTTTGTATTATTAATATTGTTGCAGTGACTGGAGTAGCACTCCTAATTTCACTGCACACATGATGACAAAAAACACTATTCTATTCAATTCTGTTCTATTCTATTCTAGAATATCTGGGCTTAAAGCATCCAACATAACTGATTATTACACTGGATCCAACAGACACTAGAATCAGTTTCAACCAAACACATCATTGTGCAGAATTTGACACCGTGGTAATGATTATGGGTAAAGAATTCTGCTTCATCTAAAGTGGGGAGTGCTGCAGCAACTTCAACCCTTCAAGTCCATGCTCATGTTCATAATGAGGTCCAACATCTCTGCACAAAACCTTAAATACAGATCACGCAACGTTCTTACTTGTTTGAGAAGACGTCATAGATGCCAACTTTTCCATCATCTGTTCCAAATGCCAGTGATCCTTCTCTCCTTGGATGCCAGGCCAGCTGCAAAGCATGGAAGGAAAAGACCCTTTTAAGTCGCATCAATTGAAAGACTACCCTGAACAAATATTGGACACCGCCTCAAAGTTTAATATTCTGCCAAGGCCTAACTTAATTAAACTACTTTTTATTATATACTATTTTCTTTTGTGTATATGTGCTGTAAGATCCTAAAACTTTAGCTAAAATCCTCAGGAAAGTAATCAGTCTGACAGAGTCTAATTTTAACTTTTGACTTTTTTGTTCTTGTAATCCAAAGATTAACTTCATCTCATCTGGACAAAAAGTATAAAATAATCACAACTGAGAAGCCAGAACCAAGAATTTCTAGACACTTTTGTTTAATAAAAGTTTCTCTGAATATCAAAAAGAATAGGACCAAGGGTCCTGTAGTCCAACGGCATATTTAAAGACATTAATTGGCATTAATTGACATTTGTTTGACCTTTCCAGGTCACTCAAGGTCAAAGGTCATGGCACCAAATGAAAGCCCATATGTGACTTCCTATCTATTGCTAATAGTAATTATATCAATATCTTCAACTGTGTTGAAGTTATAGCACTGAAATTTTTCCCATTATAAACCATTGGGGATTTTTAAAATTTCAAAAATTCCTAAAAAATTCAAATATCAATATTTCTCAATTCTTTGAACAAACTGGGTAGACCTTTCCCCAAGGAACCTCTGCTATGAATTTCAATTGATTCTGGCTGACGGTTTTGGAGAAGAAGTTCCTAGAAATGTGGACATAGATGACCTTGGGTTTGACCTTTCAAGGTCAGTCAAGTCATGTGCACCTTCAAATAAATACCTGATGAGAACATCAGCTAAAAGATGAACCCTGAAACCACGTGTTCTGTCTACACACCGAGTCAGATTTTGGGATTTCGTCCCCTCTTACCGCTGTGACTTTGGACTTGATGCCTTGCCAGAACAACCTGGTGTCGTACTGGTTCTGAGTCGTGAGGGTGTTCCACACCCGGATCATGTTGTCGCCGACGCCCAGTGCCAGGCAGCCTACACCCACGGGCGAGAAAGTCAGGGCGTAGACAAAGCCGCCCAGAGTGGGGAGAGTCCAGCAGCAGTCCAGAGACGCCAGGTCCCAACATTTAACCTGGAGAAAAGAAAATGAAAAAAAAAAGAGTACTTTAGCAACAGCAGAGTCTGTTTTTACAGTTCATCTCTTATTTTATAACAACCAAAGTCCTAAATATATTTACTTAAATAGCAGATCTTTGGTATTTTACTTAAAATTCTTGCAGGTTTATACATTTTTGTGCATCTTTACAGTCATCTCAGGTTTTCCCTGGATCGTCTCTGGACCTGCTGCTGAGGTCCTGCTTCTCTCCTGCCTCCATTGTCATCACTCATTTATCCATATGTGATAGTGTTTATTAAATAGCTACATAGATGGTAGAGGTTTCTACTACTGGCACTAACAGTTGCAGTGGTAGTATATCCACTGTTAATACTTGTACTTGCAGTAGTAGTATTAACAGTCATGGACATTTGTTTTAGTTATTGGTAATAATACTAGTACCAGCAGTTCTAGTTTTTAACAGTTCTAGTTCAGTTTGCTGTCCATCTATGTGTCTACCCCTATGCCCCCCCTTCTCCCTCCTCCCCCAATCTCTCTCTCTCTTTCTCTTCCTTTAACCCTCTCTCTTTAACCCCAAATGGTCAAGCCACTGTCACCAATTGTTTCCTCCTGGATGATTCTGTTGGGTTTCTGTAAACTGGCTGAAGAGTCTGGTTTAGACCAGCTCTATATGTAAAGTGTCATGAGATAACTTGTGTTATGATTTGGCGCAATATAAATACTTTTGATTTGATCTAAGCCAATGATTCCAAGTAAGAATACATGAATTGGTGATGAAAGAAAAACAACAAAACAATACAAAATCATATTATTCTAATCTTTAGGAAGTCTATTGTAAGTTGTACATTTCTTAATGTGTAATGACGTATTTGACATAAACAGCAAAAAGAAACATAAAAGTTAAAACGCAGACACAATTTTAGAACAATAATAACTTTCAGACACACCTTTAACTCTGAAATAATGAAACAAAAGGTTATTTGGATTAAAACAGCAATAGGGCTAAAGCCACTGTGAATCTAAAGTGAAACCCAAAAACCACTCCAGGAAAAATTAAAGACAACTAAATGAATAAATATAAAATTCTAAGAGGCCAGAGGATTGAGTATTTCAGACTGGCAGCGTGGTCGCCCACCTCGCGGTCCATGGAGGTGCTGATGAGCAGCTCTCTGCCATCCTGCAACTGGACCAAACTGGTGTTGAAGACGATCCGACTGTGGTTCTGCCCCTCTGAACTCGTCCCGAACACAGTCCACTTCTGTTTTCCTGTCCTCGTCAAATCCCACATCACCAACTCACCACTGGAGACGCAAACACACTCAGTAACTAATGGAAACTGTAGAAGACAACTATGTACAGTGTATCAGGCAGCTATACTGAAAATATGTAAATAATATGAATGTATGTACAGAAAATTTTAGTGAATAGCAGATACTCTTATATTTCTGGTTTCACTCTTTAATGTTCTGCCTGTCTTCTGCACTTTGTTTTCTGTATTTTGCTGCTCTAAACACTGTAATTTCCTCAAGGTGGGATCAATAAAATCACATGTTATGTTTTGTTATGCTATGTTATGTTATATTATGCTATGCTATGTTATGCTATGTTATGCAATGCTATGTTATGCTATGCTATATTATGTTATGTTATGCTATGTTATGTTATGCTGTTATGTCATGCTATGTAATGCTATATTATACTATGTTATGCTATGTTTTGCTATATTATGTTATGCTATGTTATTCTATGCTATGTTATGTTATGCTATACTATGTTATGTTTTGCTATATTATATTATGTTATGCTATGCTATGTTATGTTATGCTATGTTATTCTATGCTATGTTACGTTATGCTATGCTATGTTACGTTATGCTATGTTATGCTATGCTGTTATGCTATGTTATGTTATGCTGTGTTATGTCATGTTATGTTATGCTATGTTATGCTATGCTATGTTATGCTATGTTACGTTATGCTATGTTATGCTATGTTATACTGTTATGTTATGCTATGTTATGTTATGCTATGTTATGCTATGCTATATTATGCTATGTTATACTATTTTGTTGTGTTATGTCTGTTATGTCCATATGATGGTGAGAGCACATCGCCACAGAGTCGCGATCATCAATTACTACCTGTTTTTAGAACATTTTCTGCCAAATTACCAACCGTTCAGTAGTTGCAGCTTCTCAAACATAAGGATTTGATGAGTTTCTTTGTCACACCTGAACTAAACTAAATGTATTAGGCTTCCACATTAATGCCCAATCAAAAAAGTTATTAAAGCACATTGCTTTTAAATGTGTAATTTGCTGACATTTTCTATTCTTCTGACTAATCAACCAAGAAAGCTGTTAATTATTAGATAATATGCAAAAATTTGGGAAAAACCTCCTATTTCAGTCATTATTTTATCCAGTCATTTTCCGTGTTTGTTTTCTTCTAAACTAAAATCAACAAACCCTCAGATCTAATGTGAAAAGCATACAGAATTTATATATCAACCAACTTTTAAAGGAGATTTTTTCTGTCTTAGTGAAAGGGAATAAGGTTTCAATATCTCTTTTCTCTTTTATTTTGACATCTTCTCAACCTATTTGTGATAAAAAAGATTTTTATTTACCCGAAGCAACTTGACACAAGCTGCGTGGCTCGACCCTTCGGCCAGTGCACGTTGAGCCAGAGTCTTTCTTTGACCCCGGGGTCGACGGCTGAGCCTCTTTTTTTCAGAAATGGCAGCTTCAGGGTCATCACACCTGCAGAGGGAGGGACATGACACAGAACCTGATGACTTTTATTTCAGTTTACTCACAAATTGCTACGCTAATGTGTCTGTTACAGTATCATCCTCATTCTAGGTACATTTCTCATGAATTATTACAGCAGCACAAACATCAAAATGAGGGGAAAAATAACCTGAAATGACCTGCAATTAATTTTACACTGTGCTTTGTTATTGTTTTGTTTTTTTTCAATTCAATTGTTTTTCAGAATTTTATGTGTTTGTTTTCTGCACATTCTACCATGTGAGCTACAGTACATGGACACCCCCCAGTTAATTTTCACTGCTAATTTTAGTTTTCATTACGCATATTAAATTTGCTCTTTTTTAAAGACCCATTACAAGTCAATATCAAAATTATTTATACTAAAAGGTAAAAAAAGGAAAAAGAGACAGTTTAAGAGGGGTGCTTTCTTGGCCAAAGAAAGAAAAGTAAACTGTAGTATTTTTTTTTAACCACATTTAGCTTCGAAGTGTTCACTGTAGTGTTGTTTCAATAAGCCCATGCAATGTCACAACATTTTTTTCTATCATTTTTTGGACACAACCTAGACCTGACCAACTGAATCAACCCAAGATCAAAACACTGACCCCACAGGCTTGTATTGTAGGCACTAGGCATGATGGGTAATGACTTTATCCACCTCTCTTCTCATCCTGATGCATTCATCACATGACCTTTTTCCATTGAAACACAGTCTAATCTTTATTCTCACTACAATCTGATGGTTGTATAAGAAATGAGAAGTTACTCACCAAGGTTATAATAGTCTCAGATTTTTCATTATAGTTTAGTTTTATTTAGTTTAGACTTTTTTTTCTCCAATTCAATTAGTTTTAATTAGTTTTTAGAGCAGGTTTGCTATTTTTTTTTTTTAGTTTTCATTTTTTTCTAAATGCTTAGTTTTAGTATTAGTTTTTTCATATCCTTTATCTTCCTCACCATCATAGTCAAATAAATCCCATACTGGACTCAGCTGCTTTCTCCCAATGTTAGTCTCCATGTTTCCAGGTATCAGAAGAATCAGAACCAGAATCTCTTTATTGTCATTGTACAAAGTCAAATGAAACTGAAGTAAAGCTCTCCGGTCTAGTGCAAGAATTACAAGGCTACAACAAATAACAGTAAAAAGGCACACTTATTTACATTAAAAAAAAGTATTGCAACTAGAAATATTTGTAAAAAATAGAATTAAGAAGTGCAAATGACATGAAAAAATAAATATTGTGGGATAAATAGTGTGAAAGATGAGATAATATGGGAGACTGTGAACATTTAACAGATATTGCACAGGTGGTGGGGACAAGAAGCCGACTATAAACAAGAAGTGATGAGAAGTGACTGACCCTGAAGAGGCGTATGGTGCTGCCAGATAAAATTGCTCAAGCAAAATAAATTGATTCCATATCAATCAGTCATTGACAAAGAAGAAAACAAAGGAAATTTTATCCAGAATTTTTATACGTTTTAGTTAGTTTTGTAAGCACTAGGGTTGAACGATATGGACAAAATTTCATATCTCGATATTCATGCCAGATATCTCGATATCGATGCGATATGACTACAGGTTCATTGAAAACCAAGCATTTTTCAGAAAAATACTAACATCATAATACAAAAGAATGTGGAAAGTGCAGTTTTATTTAGAAGAACTCATTGCCAGTCATCAACATTAACATAAAGTACAAATAAATCAAATTTATTGTTACTTCCAGAGCTGTACATACAGGGCGAGCACGGAGGAAATCGATATCATTTATGTCGTTGCTTTTTCGATATTAATATTTTGAATGTTCAAATCTCGATATCGATATGATAACGATATATCTTTCAGCCCTAGTAAGCACACAATACAATTTCAGTTTATCATTTTTTCTTTTAATTCTAGTTTATTTATTTCAGTTAACCGAAAATGTTTTTTCAATTCTACTTTTCGTCGTTTCGTTAGTTTTCGTTAATGATAATAACCTTGCTACTCACTGCATCAGTTAAAGTCTTAAAGAACTTATTGTGACTGAAACATATTCATCCCTGCACTAAGTATCTAACAGAAGGATCTGAACTATTTGCTTCCTTAAACCCAAATAGGGTCTTATTTGAGTCAGGCTGTGTGTTACAGATCAGTTTCCTTATACTAAAATTCAGCATTTGTGCTTTAACTTCGTGTGACACTTACTTCTGGCCTTGGCGGTGCTCCAGATCCTCACTGTCTGGTCTTTGCTTCCAGATGCCAGATAACAGCCTCCCTCCTCTCCTGCAGACACTCTGCTGGTTCCTACAGATAAAGAAAAAAAAAAACAAAACAAAACAAAAAAGAACAAAAGAAGATGCATGAAAACAGTGTCCATCCACGCATTAGATCCTGGTAAACTTTTATGCATTAATACCTTCATTGTCCTCAGGTCGGCTATAGAGGGCATCCTCGCTGGCCACCCATGACCACGCCAGAGAGTGGATCTCATCATCGTGTCCCCGCAGACGATGCATCACCTCTCCTTTCTTACTCACGTCAATCAGCACGATCATTCCATCTTTGTACCTGAGACAGCAAAGTAACAGCAGCAAAAAAGGCATCTGAATAAAGAGTCTGTTTAGCCAACCACTTCCATATTTTTTGGGACTGCCAGGCAATAAGATCTTACTGGGAAGAGATCCACGAGCATATCAGCTAAAATTTACTTAGGGGGTCAAATGAGTGGCCATTTTTGTCAAAAAAAAAAAAAAAGTAGTAAGAAATGCATAGAACTGTGTTGAAATAATGCTAATCCATTTGTGCACAGACTACTGGTACAGGGTGGGGAAGCAAAATTTACAATGAACATTTAGTTGTTTTTTCTCAGCAGGCACTACGTCAATTGCTTTGAAACCAAACATATACTGATGTCATAATCATACCTAACACTATTATCCATACCTTTTCAGAAACTTTTGCCCATATGAGTAATCAGGAAAGCAAACGTCAAAGAGTGTGTGATTTGCTGAATGCACTCGTCACACCAAAGGAGATTTCAAAAATAGTTGGAGTGTCCATAAAGACTGTTTATAATGGAAGAAGAGAATGACTACGAGCAAAACTATTACGACAAAGTCTGGAAGATACTATTAAAGAAGAATGGGAGAAGTTGTCACCCGAATATTTGAGGAACACTTGCGCAAGTTTCAGGAAGCGTGTGAAGGCAGTTATTGAGAAAGAAGGAGGACACATAGAGTAAAAACATTTTCTATTATGTCGATTTTCTTGTGGCAAATAAATTCTCATGACTTTCAATAAACTGACTGGTCATACACTGTCTTTCAATCCCTGCCTCAAAATATTGTAAATTTTGCTTCCCCACCCTGTATTATTTGACAGTGGAAGCTCTATTTTCAGAAATATTGGATTTTGAATAGCACGTGTATGTGGAACCTTTTGCTGGTGGACGGACGTGACATTACCCATGATGATCTGGTCAGTACTAGTACTTTATTAGGAATAAACTCAGACTTACTATTGCAAATTCTGCTCTTATTCAAAAATGTTAGTATTGTGGATCTAAAACAATAACAGCTGACACAAAAACACAAAATGTGTCAGTGGACGGATGTGACATGGTTGTTGTGGATCCCATCATACTGATGCTCGGCAGCCATGTCACCGTTTACACAAATGATCCCTGTGCAAAAACTAGGATCAGAATTATTTATTGTATAGTTTATCATCATACTAAAGAGTAAATAACAATATAGAATTGTTATTTCTTTATAAAAATGCTTATTATTAAAAAACTGTTGATTTAAAAAGTGACGTGTGACATTCTTCATGTATGTATTGGTGTAACATAAGCAGGATGGATCAGCACCATACTCCATACTGAACCTGTAAAAATAAAACATGTGATATGTAGGAGAGAATCTTGTAAGAAAAATCAGGGAATCTAAAAGAATAGAATATTTGTTTTTCAGGTAAATTCAGTTCAAATATAACTTGGCCATTTGTGACATGAAAATATAGCATTAACTGTGATGAAATTGGACATTTTTGACCTGAAAACATAGTTCATATGACCATCAACATGTTGCAACAGAACTGAAATCCTGTAAATTTGCAGAACTTGCATTTACCAACACAAAGTTCCTTTGGGGATTCACTTATACTGATTTCTTATGCACAAAGACAGAAATAAGACCTCTAAGCAAATTTTAGCCGATATACAAAATGTATTTAACCCTTTCATGCATAATGGTCACTACAGTGGACGGCTGTTCAAAGCTGGTCTCTTGCATATTTATGGTTTTTGTTGTTTTATTTCCATATCAGCCAACACTGTGGACATTTATGCATCATCCCATACTCTGTAATTCATACCACTACTGTAAATTTGCTGTTCTAGATAAACCTAATCTGCAGTAACATGTTTGAGTTTTAAAAAGTTGCTAATTGTTATTAGACTGTAATTAACTGTTTTGTATTTTTTAAACAAAAAGGTTTTTTTTGGGGTTTTTTTTGCATTCTATCTCCATACAGGTATGTTAAAATGTGAGAAAACATCAGTTTAGCAGCATTAAACATGTTTTTATTTCATAGTTTTCACGCAGTATTTCAGTCAGTGCATGTTTCTTTGCTTGTGTTGTGTTGTGTCCAACTGAGTGGGCATTTTTGTAACTCCATGAAAAAAAGGTTCATAAAAATGTTTCTTTTTTCTTGCCTAAAGAGGAATAAAAACGCCCTGGGAAAAAAAAATCTTCTTTAATGTTCTCATAATTCGTGCATGAAAGGGTTAATGTAACCATTCAGTTTAAATGTGAAACTATGTATTTGGGCAATGTACTGTTTGAATTATGGGACATCAAAGACAAAAAACTGATGACTATACTATTGGCAGCCACTAAGAAATCTGTCATAAGGAAATGGTTAAAAGTAAAACCACCAACCACTGATGAATGGATTGGAATTCTCTATGAGCTTTATGTTATGGAGAAGACATCTTTTTCTCTCAAAGTTGAAAGAGAAAAATTTTATAAGTTTGGTCCAAATGGACTGAGTACGTAAAACCAATCAGATTTGATTTAATTTGACTGTACTTGTGCTTTGTGTAAACCTGTCCTCTTTTTTTATATGATGTTTTGATTGTATAAGGCAGTGTACTACCCTGTTCTGTTCTGTTTTGTTACTGCTTCAACTGGAAAACTACTGGTCAATAAAAGGAAATCCTGGGAGAGCAGTATGGATATAATCATATAATCACTCAAACTTTCTACATCAGTCCTTTTTTATGTTCTTGAATGACTAAGGCTGTAATTAATGTATGTGATGGACATTTGTCTTTCAAAATAAAAAGACAATTACAAAAAAAAGAGTCCGTTTGATTTTTCCTCTGAATTTTGCACAATCCATTAATTAAATGGTCGATGGAAAATCATCTTCAGCTATTTTAACAGATTTGTCGGCACCACACAGCTATTATATCCTCTTGAGTATTTTTTCATATCACAGGATTAAAAAAAAAAAAAAAAAAAAAAAAAAAAAAAAGACCGCAATATTAGTTTTTTCTAATATCGTGCAGCCCTACAGTGGATTTACAAATACATCTAAAATTATGGCTGCACGATATTGGAAAAAACTGACATTGCAATTTTTCTTAACCCTGCGATATATATTGCGATATGAAAAAATACTCAGGAGGATATAATAGCTGTGTGGTACCGACGTAAATAGTCAAACTAATTAGTTGTGTTTCCTCTTGTTGTAGTCACAGGTGCAAGACACTGTCGACACAGAACACATGTTTTAATATCATCCTTCTTGTAGCTGAAATAATTCCAGATAACTAACGTTGCTTTTCTTTTTGGCACCAAGTCTTCGTTTTCGGTGATTTTCTCTTGTTTGTTGCTCATTTTTCAATGTTGTTACCAGCGACTCACTCCATGTGCAGGGGTGTGGTCTGCTTTGGCAAACTAATTAAGAATGATTGTGATCGGTGGATCGCTGTGTGCAGTGTGTGTCAGGTACCCAGGTGGAATTTAGATGAGCACACATTGAATTAATTTACTTCCTATATTACAGGACCTGCCATGTGACTATTGCACGCACGTACATTGCGATGATGATGCTCAAGCAAAATATTGTGCAGCTCTATTGAAAATATTTAAGAACATTGTTAAAATTGCACTTCCTCCTCTTAGGGCACTTCATTTTGTTCATATTTATTCAGGTTATTTAAATTTTTTGTGAAAAGATTCTCTGTAAATATAAACATTTTCAAGTAATTTTACTTTTTTGTGATTTATGATTTAGTGATTTATTCCGAACATGCAATGAAATCTAACATGTATGTGTCGAGGCCCAAAACGGAATCTGGCCCGATTCAGAATCGGCCAATTCCATTCTGGGCCGGCCCAAAATGGAATTCCATTCTGGGCCGGCCCAGAATGGAATCCCTATAAATAAAGTGTATTATAGTTTACAATTAAAATGTTGTTTGTTTCATTTTTTTTCACATATTTGCAAATTCCATGTATTGATTTTTGTCATAATTTAGATCATTTGCATTAAACATGGTATAAAAATAACATTATAGCAGCAGGATTCAATTCTAGGCCAGCCCAGAATAGAATTCCAATCTGGGCCGGCCTGATTCTGAATTGGGCCGGCCAGGTTGAGTTAGGATTCCATTCTGGGCCAGCCCAGAATGGAATCCTATAGAGATTCCATTCTAGGCTGGCCTAGAATAGAATTCCATTCTGGGCCGGCCCGCTTCAGAATCGGGCCGGCCCAAATGGAATTCCATTTTTGGCCGGCCCGATTCTGAATCGGGACAGATTCCGTTTTGGGCCTCGACATATGCAAACTAGCAAAACATACATAATAATACAAATATCAAGAATCATAACAATCTTAGACAGAAGAAAAGCAATATAGTTGCATTTGCATGCCCAAAAAGGGGCATGTAAATGGAACTATTGTTTTACACTAAAACAAAAAAGAAAACTATGGAGTTGTCATTATTTATAGGTTATTATGCTATTATTTTAGTGGTTTCTAGCCCCTGAAGTAAAATGATTGTTAATATCTTCAGTGTAATTTTTGCATTACACAAATTCACCCCACGAGCCGGATTTGACCCTTTGTCTTGGTTTTGGTCCACGGGCCGTATGATTGACAGCCCTGTGCTAGAATATTCAGGGCTTCACAAGAAGATTTTAGAGAAAACCAAGGATTGTGTAAAACATATCAGACTCTTTAGGGACATCATGGTGTTCTTACCCCACAGCCACACAGCTCCAGGTGTGAGGGGAGCAGCTCAGGCAGAAGATGGTCCTGGGCTCTGGGAAGAAGCTAGCGGTGTCTCCTGTGTGGAACCAGTGACACACCATGATGCCCTTCTCATCACCCGACACCACCAGGTTTTTATCCACCGGTGACCAGTGGACAGCCGAGACGGGGTTCTAAGTGGACGCAAAAAATGTAGAGGTAGAACATTTAAAATTATAGTTATGGATTTTAAAAAATATCAATGTTGAAAGAAATTAAGTAAAAGCCATCTCTGAGGCATTTACACACACTGAAATAATTTAACCAAGTTGTATTTTAGAAAAAAAAAAAATTAATTGGTACAATGTACTTTCTGTTGGCAGAAACATTCAAATATTAACCCTTAGTGATCTGAGCCTATTTTGTCCGTTTTTCAGTCCTTTTGATTTTGCCTTTATATACTAGATAAACAAATGTTTACTATACCCATGTTTGGTATCTTTTTTTTTCAGCACAACTTCGTCTATCTCATCTGTCTATTATTTTTTCACTTTAATCTACTATAAAAACATAAAAGGCCAGAAAACACAAAAAAATAAAATAAAATCCAATTTGAAAAATGTATATACTTTATTGCATAAATAACACAAAGATGCTTAATGAATCTTTTCAAAGACTTTAAAAGTGAATATTGTTTCCAAATATTAGGTATAGAAAATTAAAATTGTAATAAATTAAAACTATATTCAAATATTTGACATAAAAGCAGATATTTACATAGGCGTTTTCCCCGGAAAAGTGCGTTAATCAAACACAGTTATCATGATAATTAGAATTTAAACGGTAATACTAACTGTCTGCAATTTTACCACAGTTTATCGTTATACCGATAATCATTACATCCCTAATCCCAATATAAAAACTACTAGCGCGTTGACCCATGGTATATTAATATCGATATTTCGGTACTGAAGTTAGTAAATGCATCAGCTGTTTTTAACTTCATTTCCCATCATGCAGCATGGCACTGCGTTTCCCATCAACCTTCATGGGCATAGCAACGTGATAGTACGGCTACTGTAGGGCTCGGCAATAAAACGATAATGATATATACCACAAAATAACTTTTCCTCAATAGAAATATGAGACATGCTCGAAACAATTTCTTTTTTTTTTTAACTCTACAATTTCACTAGAATTCATTCATCCATGTTTTAACAGATATAAGAACAGGCAATCATAATTAAGCAGCCCTGCACCGAACCAATCACGCTAGAGCCACATCAAGCTAGGTTGACGCACACAGCACAGGCGTAAGAGCAGCCGCAGCATACACGCTAATGTTTGGGCTACAGCGGGAGGTAATGAGTGTTCCCTCGGGAAAAAATGTGACCAAGAATTTGGGTGACCGGGTTACACTGGTCTACAAGGAAAATGCTTACAGAATAAAAGTAATGAAATTTTACCACATGAGAGTCACTGATAAAGAAAAATCAAGTCAAAAATGCTGGTTGGCTGAACTTTCCAAGATATAGCCTTTGGTCAAAATGTGAAATTCAAGAATTAACGAGAGAATGGGTTTGACTCAAAAGGAATATTTGTCTCAGAGCTACAAGATCTACTTCAAAACACTGTCTGCACATTAGAATACATTCACTTTACAGGTTCTATTTAGTGGAAGATTTATAAAACTATTATATAAATGTACATAAACCAATATATATGTGTAATAACACTTAATCATATACCTTGAAAACAACAGCAAACCGGCACTTTTGTCATTTATTTTCCAATTAATCTTATCAAAATATGTAACATTTAGCACATTTAATCTCTGAAGCAAATCATTTCTAAAAAAAATTGTAGACCAGTGTTACTGAAAAGTAGGGTACGGCACAGAAGCCAGGAGTCGGGTGTTCAAAGTGTGTTAAGTTTCATTTTCGGTTTACACCAGTTATGGTAGTTAAGGAACGCACCCCCACGAATATACCCCCGGCATTATTTCATAAAGATGGTCTGTTTTGTTTGTGTTCTCTTTTAAAACTTGAAATCATTTGCCTGCTGGTCAGACTTGTAGTTTAGTTTTAAATACATGTACCTGCTTTATTGATCTGAAACAGTTCTATAATGTTCTTCAGCACATCTGTCATGTTCATCCTCTGACAGAAAATAAATCACATTTAAATTAAAAATAACCTTCTGATGTCTTCACAACTAACTTATGAGTAAGAGAAAATTTAAGCTTGACAAAAATAGTGATTTGATTTATATCACAACACACATCGATATTGTCTGATATGAAAAAAATTATCGTGATATGATTTTTTTTTCCATATTGCCCAACCCTAAGCTACTGTATACCAAAATTACTAATATCTCCCAAAATATTGGTCCTATCAACTTGCCGAGATAATCAATGTGGAGATGGGATTATTCTTCAACTGTAGGTATGAAATTGGTCTGTTAAAAACATTTCAATTTCTCAGAACTGTGCAGATACACATACAGATGCTCTGAGACCTTCCAGTATTATGATATAGATATTATGATATTTTTCATAATTTTTTTGTATCCCAGACTCCAATACTTTTGTCCACATAGTGTATACTATCTTTTTATTTATTTCTTTTTTTTAGGTCTAGAGCACAGGTGTCAAACATGCGGCCCGGGAGCCAAATCTGGCCCTCCAAAGGATCCATTCCGGCCCGCAGGATGAAAGTGCAAAAATTAACACAATAATGACAACTACAAATTTTCTTTGTGAAAAATCATGTGGAAAAAATTGAATTACACTGTGAAAATATTTACATTTACAAAACTATTATTTCACAATAAAATGCAAATAAATACATAAATAAAAACAAAGATGAACAACCCTAAATGGGCAATTTCAACAATATTCTGCCTGTTACTAAATGTTTTGTGCATTTATGGATCCACTGTCATCTGTAGTTGTGTTAATAAGAGATGTAATATTGTAGAAATTGTTCAAATTTTAGTTCCAAACTCCAAAATTTTAACAATATTCTGCCTGTTACCAAATGTATAAATAATAAGTGGAGGCATAATATTGTTAAAATTGCACTAATTTTTCGAATGAAATCTCTGTTTTTTCAGGTTATTCACATCTTTTTTGTAAAATGTAAATATTTTCATAATTTAATTGGGTTTTTTGTACTAAAACAAAAAGAAACACTTGGATTTGTCATTATTTATAGGTTATTAAGTCATTATTTTGCTGGTCTGCCCTGCTTGAGACCAAATTGGGCTAAATATGGCCCCTGAACCAAAATGAGTTTGAGTATGAGTATCAGCTAGTTAAGTTAAAAAATAATGTATAAATAATATGCATATCAATACAATCTGATATATATATATATAAAAAACAAAGAAATAAGCACCCAGTGAGGCTTCATATACCCAGAACTAAATGTCAAAATTAAGAAATAAAAAGGATTTAGAGCAGAACTTTAAGATTTTTAAATGTCTATGAACTTTGTAAAAGTTTTTACTGAGAAATCTAGGACATCAAATGGGAAAAGTTCAGACTTATGGGTGAGTTGGCATGGAATCATTACTGGTTTTAAAGTGTAAATGATTGTAATAGTTTAGCCTCATACCAAAACATAATAAATAAAGAATATCTACCCTCATAATAACAATAATGTAACCGCATAAATATAAACTTATAATGCAACTATTATTCTTCTAACACTGCGTACTATAATAATATTGCCAAAACTTTACCAGGAAGGTCAAAAGAAAAGAACAACACCATCAAATTGATTTATATCACATATTTTTATGTATTGTACCATAACTCCATTTTATAAGCTAAAGTACAGACCAAAATGGACAAACTGTGACCTGCTCAAGGTTAGATTTTCAGCTTTGTGCCATTTGCTTTTTATCTATCTTTTCCCTCAAAGCCATAATTTGAAGCAAATAATGGAAAATAAATGAGAAATTCCCTCCCTGACCTTCACAACTCTGTTAAAAACACCCCCGAGGGAGGTGTTTTTGTGTTGCTACAGCGCACGACCTGCACAGATAACAGCTGAAAGTCAGGTGTTCTGCTTGTCTTCCTGAACAATACACACACGTCGCATTATTTCTTGTTAAGCCCACACTGCTCATTTTCCTCTCAGTAGACCACATCTTCAGCGAACGGGACATTAAAAAGTGAGACATCGAAACCGACAATTTCATCTACAGATACCAAAACCTCTGAAACAGCAGAAGTTAGTTTACCTCTACTGGAGTTCTGGCTTTCGTCTGTACTCGTCCAGTTTGTAGAAGCGAATTTATCAGTGGGTTTAATGATCATTTTTCACCTTTAGAGTTAACGGAATCTTATTTTTGACTCTTAAAACATATTTTCTCATTGGGTTTTAACTCAGTTTGAGAGGTTGGTTTTTATTGTTTTAATGTGTAATTACTTTTATTGTTTTTACCCATTTTTTATGTGTTTTATTTGTTCTTATGTCTGTGTGCAAAACTTTATAAACAACACAGTTGGCCAGAGTGCTTTATAAATAAAGTTGAGCTGAGACTATCTGAAACCTTTAAACCTTTAAAATACAGCCAATGTATTGGCTGTATTTTAAATGATTGCCAGGGAGTAATAAAGGCATTTTACTTTTACACAAATCCTACAGTGTGCCTTGAAATATTTTTGAAATTTTGCATGTTAATGCAGATTTGTTTGTTTTTTTTACCCCAGTTAGTTTTAGGGTCAGTTTGAGATTTTCATACATTATTAGGAAAGTATTGATTGAGTTAAGAAGGTGGGATGACATCATGCACTACACTGAATACAATTTATAAAACTACTGTTTATGAAAATCCCGTATTGTGTTAAGACATTTTATTCTTGTTCACTATGAACGTTTAACAACAATAATAATAATAATAATAATAATAATGATAATAATAATAATAATAATAATAATAATAATAGCTTTACAGGGTGGGGAAGCAAAATTTACAACATTTTGAGGCAGGGATATAAAGACAGTGTATGACCAATTAGTTTATTGAAAGTCATGAGAATTTATTTGCCACAAGAAAATTGACATAATAGAAAATGTTTTTATTCTATGTGTCCTCCTTCTTTCTCAATAACTGCCTTCACACGCTTCCTGAAACTTGCGCAAGTGTTCCTCAAATATTGGGGTGACAACTTCTCCCATTCTTCTTTAATAGTATCTTCCAGACTTTCTCATAATAGTTTTGCTCATAGTCATTCTCTTCTTTCCATTATAAACAGTCTTTATGGACACTCCAACTATTTTTGAAATCTCCTTTGGTGTGACGAGTGCATTCAGCAAATCACACACTCTTTGACGTTTGCTTTCCTGATTACTCATATGGGCAAAAGTTTCTGAAAAGGTATGGATAATAGTGTTAGGTATGATTATGACATCAATATATGTTTGGTTTCAAAACAATTGACGTAGTGCCTGCTGAGAAAAAACAACTAAATGTTCATTGTAAATTTTGCTTCCCCACCCTGTATTTATATAGCACCTTTTAAAAACAAAGCTTACAAAGTGCTTTTGACAGACAAAGTAGAGGGCACAACAGCAGGATACAAGATGCAAGTAAAAACACTAAAACAGAAGCAACACAATAGGAGAGATGTGTACAACAAATGCAGAAACATGACACTTTGAATAAATTAAATGAATCGGAATAAAGAGGGCAGGGATAACATAGCATGATGCTGTCAAATCAATGTAAAAATAAAGGAGTGAGATAAACAACATCATGTATGAGAATATAAATTAATAATCAAACAGGATAAGATTCAAATTTAAAAAATTAAAAATTAAAAGGGACAAACATCACTTAAAAGCAAGTCTATAAAAATGTGTTTTAAGAAGTGATTTAAAAGATGTCACTAGGGAAAATACTAGGGAAACACTAAGGAAAATACTGAACAAAGCTGATTTCACCCAAAGTTTTCAGCAGATAGCTACTGTGACCTAACAAACCTCTCACCTGATGAGCTGTGTGCTCTTTTACAACTGCTCTGGTTTCCGAATCCCAGAAGCGAACGTTCCCGTCTACGGACGAGCTGACACAGAGGTGACTCTGCTCTGCATGTTGACAGAAGGAAAAGCCAGACACCAGGTCTTTGTGGCCGACGAGTTCACCTGAAAAACACAGAATGTACTGAATATTTGAGGTTCTATTATGCCAAGCAAGCCTGAAGTCTACCCTGGGACAGTGTACCTACACACCACACACATACAGATCTTTGTCTTTTGTTTAAATTTAGTCCCATACACTTCAAATTGCACATCTCTTATCTGCGTATTTGGTCAAGGACAACACATATTAATCAATATTGTCGTAAATGCACCAGTATTTGCCAAATGACTAATTTTCATTGCTTGTCCTTGGCCAGATGTTAAATTAACTAATAACATAATAATAAAATAGCAATATTCAAAGCCAGTACAGGAGAAATAAGACAAAGAGCTTAAAATAATGGAACGGGGCAGTTAAATGTGCTAACATAAAACCCCATTAGATGACAGAAGTAAAACCAGACGGGACACAGTGTCTGACAAACAACAAATCAAGGACACGTGTTTGGTTTCAGCATTAACAAGGACACAACCACCAACGTAAAATAAAATATTTATAAGCACAGGCTATGATTTATATGGTTTCCATTCATTTCTGAGGGCAATGTCAAATAATGAGTAAACAGGATGTTATAAAACCAAATTGTTCTAATAAGGATTGTGAGGATTTCATTAAAAACCTCACATTCGGATTCCTTTCAGGTTAATGCACACATTAGGCTATTATTCATAATGAGGACCTCACCTAAAACCCTTAATACGCACTCAATTCACCATCATCAGCACTGCCTCTCTGCTTGCTTTGTTTCATGCAAAATAATTTATTAACGATGACAGTCTAATGAAATGTATGTACTTAAATTCATCCCTCAGTTGAATACATACTTCTAGAGTTAGCAAACTGAGAGATGACAGAACACTGGGTTATCTTGTTAACATGTGCAACTTCATACATTTCAGTGTAGATCAGTTCTACAGAGTATGGCGCCCATTTTGGACTATATCCTCCTGAGACCCAGTAAGTAAATATTTTCGCAATTTTTCATTGAACATTTGCCTTATTTGGAAACAGCATGATGCAACATCATACATTTTTTTTAACATAATGTCAAAATCAGTGGATTTTTTTTTTTTTTTTTTTTTTTTAAGTAAAGCTGTGAAACTCTTGTCCACGACAGAGGACAAAAATGCATTGCTGGGTCTCAGGAGGATAATGGACTGGACCTGGACATGTTCAGTAAATTAAATATAGGAAAATACCTGCTTTATCCTAATAAAATGCAAAGTACAGAGGATACTATTGTAAATAAATTGTGATAAATCACTAAAGAAAGGTTAGAAATAGAGAAAATGTCATTTGGAACTGACATAAAACTAGCGCTAGGTCTTTACGGGTTAAAGTGTTTTTGTTTTTGTTTTTTTGGGGGGGGGGGTCACAGAGTTATAGTATTTACAACTCACACCACATCTTACTTCTCACCAAATACATAAAGTGCACATTGTTTTTACATTAAGAGGCCAGCAAAAATTTTCCAGCCACAGTCAGCCCTCATGAATCAATATTTGTGGCTGAATGAGATCAAGTCCCAGCAGCCAACTCAGAAATCAGCAAAAAAAAAAAACAAGACCCAGACATGACAAGGCAGTCTCCCTATTTCAGTGGATCTGAAAAAAAGCTGTAATCACCACAGCTGAGATGACCAAACCCAAGTTTTTTTTTCAATTTTATTAAAAAGGAGAGGAAGACGGAGGAGAAGAAGAAGAAGAAGAAGAAGAAGAAGAAGAAAGAAAGAAAAGTAGAAGAAGAGGAAGGAGAAGATTTTTTTTTTCAACTTTATTCATCAACTCTGGTTATACATTCAAACGAATTAAATAAAAAAAATAAATAAAAAATTAAAAAATTAAATTAAATAAAACAAAATACATTAAAATAAAATTAATAATAAAATAAAGTCAGAGGTCTAATCAGGAATCAATACATTCAAATTTTCACAAACAATCACAGCTTGTTTGGTTTTTACATGTTTCAGTGTTTGTTTGTTTGTTTGTTTGTTTGTTTGTTTGTTTTTTAAGTTTGTTAATGCATTTCTGTAAATTAAGAACAGTGGAGGGTTTTTCATAAATCTACATCTGTGTGTAAACTGTTTAGATATAATAATTAAAGTGTTATACATAATTTCTCGTTTTTTGGTTTTCATTATAACAGGAAGAAGAAGAAGGAGAGGAAGTAGAAGAAGAAGAAGAAGAAGAAGGAGGAGACAAAGGAGAAGAAGAGGAAGAAGGAGAAGAAGAAGAGGAAGAAGGAGAGGAAGAAGGAGAAGTAGGAGGAGAGGAAGAAGGAGAAGATGGAGAGGAAGAAGAAGGAGAGGAAGGACGAAGGAGGAGGAGAAGGAGAGTCAGAAGGAGGAAAAGAAGAGGAAGACGAAGGAGGAAGAAAGAAGAAAAAGAAGGAGAGGAAGGAGAAGAAGGAGAGTAAGGAGGAAAAGAAGAGGAAGAAGGAGAGGAAGAAAGAAAAGGAGAGGAAGAAGGAAGAGAAGGAAAGTAAGAAGGAGGAGAAGAAGAAGAGGAAGAAGGAGAGGAAGAAAGAGAAGGAGGAGAGGAAGAAGCAGGAGAGGAAGAAAGAGAAGAAGAAGGAGGAAGAAGGAGGAAAAGAAGAGGAGGAAAAGAAGAGGAAGAAAGAGAAGGAGAGGAAGAAGGAGAGGAAGGAGAAGAAGGAGAGCAAGAAGAAGGAGAAGAAGACCGACCCAAGTTTCTGCCTGACTTTAAACGTCTCTGATAAGGTGTACAAACTCAAGTATAAACACCCACCTGAGCAGTGAACTGTGTGTGATGACAGAAGACTCCCCAGTGACCCTAAGGATGGGCTCAGACTCACCTTTGACCCTAAAGATGGGCTCAGACTCACCTTTGACCCTAAGGATGGGCTCAGACTCACCTTTGACCCTGCAGCTGGACGCACACACTTCGATCAGGTAGATGATGTTTTTGGCTCCGATACCCAATAAACCGCTGCTGTTGACATCGCTGCAACGCGAGCAGTACCAGTTGGGAGAGGCAGGAAGCGACCGTTCGTGCATCTTTTACTCAAAGGAGTAGATAATCAATAAAAAGTCAGTAACCAAAGCCGAACTTCTCACATGTTACATCCACTTTCGCAGGTACCACATTTACAGCCGTAAAGCAAGGCGTCCTGTCTTAAATCATGCCGGTGCTGAGTACGGAATCCCAGCGAGGACAATCCGTGCCGAGTTTTGCTTCTTTTATAACGACAAAACTAAAAACCACGCGTTATATATAAAACATACTGCATATTTGTGACACTATTCCTAAAATACATTTCGATTCATAAAAAAACGCTCCGATATTAAAGCAAACAGATAACTGTTCACGACCTTCTTTGGTTCAAACCTACCTACCGTTAACGAAACACCACTGTCGTAAAGTGCAAGATGGCGGCCCCGATGACAGGACGTGGTGAGAGAAATGCTACCTTAGTCTCAACAAAATTTTAATCAGCGACGTTAACGTTTGTGTTTTAACAAACGCTTTTTATCCTCAGGTCTGAGCTTTATTAGGAATCTACCGGGGCTGTTACACTCACGGTAAGTACACTGAGCGGTAGATAATACGGGTGTTATTATTGCTAGTTGATGTTAGCTTTAGCACTGCAGAAGGACGAAACAGATAATGGCTAATATGTGACTTTTACTTGACATCACAACCTGTATTTTGAAATGTGAAGCATGCAAAAGTGCCATTTTATGGTCGCTTTGTTAACTAAACAGTAAAGCTACGCTGATTAATGGCCAGTAGATCAATCCTGAAGTGTCAGTCGGGTTTTAAGCAACAGAACTCCCAATTTTGCAACCTCTGTCTGTAATAGCAGCCCGAATCATTTATATTTTGTGAGGTTTTACAGTCAGAATGATGAAACCATTAGATGACATAATAAGCAATAGGTAACCTGGTGATAAATTCAATCTGGGGTTGCCCTCCTAATTATATTTATTCGATTTTAATGGCGTATGTATTCAAACAGAATGTTTATGAAGCATCCATAACATTTGTTCTCTTCTTAATTCACTTGCAAATAGTTTTATTTCAATCTATAGCTATGTAGCTACTATTAATGATGGTTATGCTTTTCTTAGGCACTATGTTTGTGTTTTGGCTTCATTTAGAATGAAAGGTTGACTGCAAAAGTCAATAGATTGACCCTCCCATTTATTATATTTGTTAATGTAAAGAAAAATGGTATATTTTTTCTGCCTTTGGTTCATTCACAACCACATAAAACCTTATCATGAGTAATATCTCATTTTACACCTGTTATATCCAGACTACAGTACAGATAGACCAAAGACATAAACACGAAGATGATTATTCTGGTCGGTTGTGATGTATAGCAGTCAGAACTAGTACTTGGGTTTATAATTGGATGTTTTTTGTGTCTCATCTGTGCAGGTTACAGTGGGGCAACACTCTTCAGCAGCTGTCATGTCTCCACACCAGCACTTCACTGGAATCAAAGAACTGGGAGAAGATGAACCGGAAAGTGTATCCACCTCAATTGCCAGATGAGCCTCGTAGACCAGCAGTGAGTCTCTGCAGGATCTTCCTGCGTAGTCGTGTGAGTAACTCCTTATTGATATTATAAGTCCAGTTATTGATTTTTTTGTTTGTTTGTTTGTTTTCTTTTCTTTTCTTTACAGGAAGTCCACCACAGCAGGAGGCAGATTAAATACAGCAAAGACAAGATGTGGTACCTGGCAAAATTGGTAAGATGAAAGATTTATCAGCCATTTATTTATCCATTAGCCATTTATATATCATCATTGTCCTTTCACACCATCCACATCACTAAGATAAGTGAGTCTGAATCTTTTTCCTTTTTCTGATTGTAGATTAAAGGACAGTCAGGGTCCTATACTGTACAAATTGTAAAGTACTTGGATTTTATCAGTGAAATCAAGGATCTTTGCTTGATTTCACCCTGTTTTAGTCTATGAAATACTCCAAGATCACTAGTCAAACAGAATGTATTTCTTGATTTCTGTTCTGCAAACTAAATGACAGTTTATTTTTCACAATCTGTGGAGGAAAAAATCTGATGATGCACATGATTAAATTCAGGTTTTATGTGTACATTTTTTTTTTATTTAAAGTGGCGTTAAGTAAAATACTAATAATTATACAAGCACTCATGGTTTAAATGTTTCACTTCCAGCTTTTTTCCTGTTGATTTAGGCACGGTATGGGTGGGGTTGTTTTAGTCTTAAGGTTTTCCACATCAAGATAAACAAAAAGAACAATACGAAAAACCTTTTTTAGGTGCATTGAATGCATCACATTCACATCAAATGTGATGTGATTATGCAAGTGTCAGCCTGTGCTGTTAAAAACTCACTGGCTGATCTTAAATAAACATGAGTACAAACATTTTTGGCCTGTAGTTTTCTGAAGAAATGAGAATAATATTTTATGGACCCAAACTGCAGAGCTGAGCAGTGAACCCACTGCTGTCACAACCAAGGTGTTCAGATATGTTTCCACCCTGTTACTTTACTGCTGTTTTAGCTGTTAAAGTTTGGTGAAGAAAATTATCAGACATCTTTCATGTAGCTTTTTGTTTTTTTCAAGCTATGCCTAAAGAAAAGCTGTGAAGAAGTTGCTTTTTGATTTGAAGAAATTCATGAGTGATGTAAGAGCTCATCAGGGACAGTGGTTTGATAAATAAACCACAGACATTTTACTTTAAATGGAAAAAACAAAAGCTTCAGTCTGACAGTGGCATTTTTTAACTGTGCCTCTGGCAGCTGGTTTAACAGCTGCGTTCAAGTTGGTTTAGTTGTTCCATGAAGCCGTTTGTTCCCCTCCACAGATCAGAGGGATGAGCATAGACGAGGCCATCGCACAGCTGGAGTTCAACGACAAGAAAGGAGCCAAGATCATGAAAGAGGTTTGCAAAGAAATGTGTCACAGAGTGCAGTGATGAGGCTCACTGATGTATTTTAATCATTTTCAAACAATGGAGCAGCATAGACAAGTGAAATAAATCAGGTTCTAGACACACAGACACTGTTTGTAATATGAAGTCATCGCTCGTGTTACACCTTCTATAGAATGTGTTGACGATAACAAACATATAGAAAATTACTACGCCCATATTCTTATCAGATGTGTCTTTTTCACTAAGTTTCATGTCCATTCACACATCTGTTGTTTGTTTCAGGTCCTTTTGGAGGCTCAGGAGATGGCAGTCAAGAATCACAATGTTGAGTACAAGTCCAACCTGTATGTAGGTGAGTGAGTGTTGTACCCCTGAAAACAGGGGAGATAGAATCACACGAGTGATTTACCGTTGTTTTCCTCAGTGTGCACTTTAATGCAATCACAATAGTGACATATAACAAATAAAATTATGGTTACGTAATACAACATAAAAACTTGTGTAGCTTTAGCCTTATATATTAGCGCCACAAACGTGTACGGACATAAGATGGCAGAGTGCACTCACAACACATTGTTTGATAATGTTCAGTTACAGTTAACAACAATAAAACTTATCTTAGCATTGCAAAAACTATAACAAACAAACGGTTTTATGCTTCAACAAAGTACATTTCACAATATAATCACAGTTGACTGCAATTACCTGAAAACAGGGGAGATAGAATCACACGAGTGATTTACTGTTGTTTTCCCTCAGTGTGCACTTTAATGCGATGAGGAGAAACGGCGCGATCCCTCTAGAGGTGAATAAAGACACAACTAATCAACCCCAGATAGTTTCAGGCATGCTAGTGGATCAGATGACCTTATCTGAAATGGCAAAGATATTATTGTAACATGAACATTTTAACTATATTCCTATTGTTTTAAGACTTATGTGAATTAATATGAATTAATATTTATTGCAAACATTTTAGCTATTTTACTGTTTTTACATCTTAATCTTGTAATAAACTGAATCGCTGCAATCCTATATAAGGCATATAATGTTACTACAACCTATCACATGAGCCCATTTACGTAACCGTAATAAAAAAAAAAAATTAAAAAAAATGGGAGTAATCAGATAATTGTAATAATCTGATCTGATGCCATTACACGCACTTAAGAAATATGAAAATCGAAAACCCTGATTTAGACGTTTAAGTCCTTTATCGGATTTCTTTCAGAGTACATATATACATAGTCATGGTAGACTTAAACTTCCTGTTATCGACTTCCACTCATGTTTGACTATGTAACGTCTGTTTTTTACGATTTTATTTGTGTTTACACATGCACAGACGTAAAAGAACAAAATTGCGAAATTATCAAGTATTTATTGAAATGTTTGGACAAAAAAGTTAAACTCAAAGTTAGAAAATGAAGAAAATGTGAAAAAATATGTCAATATTATTGAGTTATTTGCAAGGCTAGTGATAGATGAAAATATCACTTGCGTAGCCAAAATGTTGAAAGTATCCAAGTAAATATCAGACTGAGAAAACTGTCCTTCAGTGACAGAGAAACGAGTGCATTTCTATAAAATACATGAATCTGTATCTGTCTGACTTCTTTCTGTCCATGTTTCCGTGCTTCAGCCGAATCCTACACAGGGAAAGGAAAGTACCTGAAGCGGATCCGGTACCACGGCCGGGGTATGTTCGGCATCATGGACAAAGTTTACTGCCACTACTTTGTCAAGCTGGTGGAGGGTTCGCCGCCTAAAACAGAGGAGAAGACGAGCTTCGACCAGGCCAAGGAGTACGTCCAGAGCCTCAAGAACCGGACCATCATCCACAGCCTATAGACCGTTGTTATGTGTGTAAATGTGTCATTTCATATCTGTAAATAAATAAATGAGTGAATGAGTAAGAAGCCTGTTTAGTATTATTTTCTATCATTTATAGAAGTTGCTGAGAACTTGTCTCCGTTGTAAAAAGTGTCCCTGCTCTAGAGCTGAAACGATTATTCGACTTAAAGTGATTAAAAAAAAATTATTCAACCACAATTCTCCTGAATCAAAGCTTTGTTTCCTTCATATCTCTGCTGTTAAACATCGGTTCCACTGTTGGGTTTCACACGGACGCTTATTGTGACGCACAAAGAAGCCTCAATTCAGGAAAACTGCAATAGAATATTTCTCTTCAATCGGTTCGAGTCGATTAATCCAATCATGAATTTTTGCATTCGCTTAAAGCACCTAATCGATTAATCGGTTTCAGCTCTACACTGCTGCACCAGTTTGGCACAAATGAACAGTTCATTAGTGAAGATCCAGATACAAGGTCTTGAAAGTCTTAAAACGTTTGGAGTTTTGAAATGCTGTTTTCCAGACCTTGAAAAGTCAGGAATTTTATGTGAAAGTCTGAATAAAATATGGAAAAAAATAGAAAATAGGAAAATCATGGCAGTGCACTTCAGGAAAAAAAAAAAAAATCCAACACTTCACTGCATTTTCTGTCTCACGCCCACATGAAGAGTGGGCCCAAAGTGTCTGAAAGATCATCACTACATCACCAAGACGGGTTTGGTAGTTGCGTTAGTGTGACAGCAGTCACCACAACTCCTCCCCCGAGAATCAACCTGTCAGCTTCACTGTTCTTCATGGCTTCACTGTGACCGAGTGCACAAACACTCAAAGCCTAAAAAGAAGGAATCCTGAATCTCACAGACGTCTTGGTGTGAAGATTTCTCTCTTAATGAATCTGCTGTCTCCTCTAAACTTGTGCCGCCGGAGTATTTTTTCATTCAAACAAATAAGTTCTTCTAGTTATTTTTCTGCAGTAAGTAGTCAGCGTTTCTTAAACATATTGGCAGGGGGAGGGTAAATTAATTAATTTAACTCCACATTATAATCACATAACAGGTGGTGCCAGGCACAACAAACCCCGCCCCTCGCACTTATTGTAGCTTATTTTGGCATCGATCCAGCTGATGTCATCATGTCTATGCATGTGCTGATGTCAGTATATCAATTGCCTCTATGTATGTCCCAAGTTTCCGGTAAATTGAAACAAAATTGATGGTTTTATAGACATTTGAAATGATGCCCATTATAAATAAATGGGAGAAAAAAAGATACTAAAAAAGTCAAAAGAAATTTGAACTTTGACCTACTTTTCCCAAAATGTAACCACATTTATTCTGGGTCACGGGTAATCTATAAATCCAATTTGGTATGAATTCAACTGAGAGTTTTGCTGCTACAGACATGCAAAATTTCATCCATTATAACTAGTGCAGCCACTAACGACTAATTTTCTAACAATTAATCTTTCGACTAATTTTTCAATTAGTCAACTAATCTTTTTTTTTTTTTTTTTTTAAATATCAAGTGTTTATTGTTTTATTGTGTCCATTTTATTTTGAATACAACTCAAAGGCCAAAACATAAAATGTCACTTGTACCATGACAAATATAAACAACATAAATAACTTAAATATTACTAAATAAAAAATTACAAAGTGGAATGTTGTTGAGCTGCTTTATGTAATAAATTCCCATTATGTAATAACAGTTCAAAATGTAATAAGAATGTCACATCATCTTGTAATAAAGCCGCATTATGTAATAAACTGACCCATTTTGTAATAAACTACCTCAATGCATTATGTAGTAAATTTTTTTGCATTATGTAGTAAGTTATTACAATTTGAGAAATTTATTACAAAATCCACTTGACACATTTTTATTTTCAGGAAAATGTAATGTGCTAAATTAATCTTTAAACTGTGTGGTTAAAGTTCTGATTCCATTACCTGTAGCTCCTGTGACTAATTTCTTCTAAATTGCTCTGAAATTATATTAATTTGGATTGTTATTACAAAATGAACCATGTTATTAATTTTTTTTTTTTTTTTTAATAAAAATGTGCCAAGTGCATTTTGTAATAAATTTCTCAAATTGAAATAACTAACTACATAATGTGAAAAAATGTACTATATAATGCATTGACGTAGTTTATTACAAAATGCGTCAGTTTATTACATAATGCGGCTTTATTACAAGATGACGGGACATTCTTATTACATTTTGAACTTTTATTACATAATGGGAATTTATTACATAATGCAGCTCAACAGATGTTTTCTACGTAAGCAGACCAGGGGAGGGGGTAAACCGTAGGAGCGGGGGAATGAAACTCAAGACGCTTATAAGGTGGGGCTCTCTCTCTCTCTCTCTCGCTCTCTCTCTCTCTCTCTCTCTCTCTCTCTCTCTCTCTCTCTCTCTCTCTCTCTCTCTCTCTCTCTCTCTCTCTGAGGTGTGCCATGGCCAAAAATAAATAGGCGGTCAATAAAATACTCGTCGATTTAAAAAATCAACTAAGTTTCATGGTCAAGTATGTTGACTAAGTTGATTAATCGTGGCAGCATTAATTATAAGTGAAAGCAAAAAAACAGATGTAAAAAATTCATAAAAAATGGGAACTTTGACCGACTTTTCCCAAAATGTAATAACATCTATTCTGAGTCACTGGCAATCTATAAACCCAATCTGGTATGAATTCAACCAAGAGTTTTGTTGTTACAGACATGCAAAATTTCACCCATTATAAGTAGTTCTGCCACTTGCTACTAATTTTCTAGTGATTAATCTTTCGACTATTTTTTCGATTAGTCAACTAATCTAAACGACTAATTAAAAAAAAAAAAAAAAAAAAAGTCAAGTGTTTATTGTTTTGTTGTGTCCGTTTTATTTTGAATGCCACTCAAAGGCCAAAACATAAACTGTCACCTGTACCATGAGAAATGTAAACAACATAACTTAAAAATTACCGAATAAAAAATTACAAAGTGGGATGTTTTCCACATAAGCAGACCTCGGGAAGGGGGGGGTTAAACCGTAAGAGTGGGGGCATGAAACTCGAGACGCTTGTAAGACGTCTTGTAAGACCTCTCTCTCTCTCTCTCTCTCTCTCTCTCTCTCTCTCTCTCTCTCTCTCTCTTTCTCTCTCTCTCTGAGGTGTGCCATGGCCAAAACTAAAAAGGCGGTCAATAAAATGACTAAAAAAAAAATTGGCGTCAACTAATTTTCATGGTCAAGTACGCTGACTAAGTCAATTAATTGTGGCAGCACTAATTATAAGGAAAGCAAAAAAATACATGTAATTTTTTTTTTTTTGACAAAAATGGCCACTCATTTGACCCCTTAAGTAAAATTTAGCCGAACATAATTTCCCCCCCTGGGATTATTAAAGTATTCTGACTCTGACTCACATTTTTCTCTCTTTATCTCGTAGAACTTTGTATCAAAAAATCCCATTAACAAATGAAAAAAGACCATCAACAACAGCTTTATTATAATGTTTTGATGAAGCAGCAGGTGGCATTTTGTCCAAATCATATGAGAATAAATATGATGTAATTTGTTCCTTTTTTTTTCTGTTTCATTCTTATCTAAATTAGTCAAAAATGCAATTATGTTCACTCATAACTGCATCTTTTATGTACTTATTTCCATTCTCTTTCATGCTGTTAACCTTCCAACTCTTCTTTGTTGCGTGTTCTTCTGCTAATAAATTAAATTATAAAGAAAGACAAACTAACATGCTCTTTGTGTTTGTATTTTCTAAAGGTCGCAGTGTGTCGGTGTCGTTGGCGTTCTGTGCTTCAGTCTCTGCTGGTTCTAATTGGCCTTTAGTTTCCTGTTCCTGATGTGAGCGATCCGCCTCGTGTATCTGCCCGTCACCCTGTCCCGCCACAGCCCTCCTCAGCTCTGAACAGCACTAAAAGTATTTTGTTTTAAAATGCCATCCGTTGGCCCCAATTTCAGCAGACGGATGCCCTCAATCTCAGGTTGGAGGCAGCCTCGGTCCCGTGGCACAAAGCAGCACAAACTCTCTAATTTGGCCCTTTTTCTCTCTTAGTGTACACACAAAGAAAGAATTCACAGAAATACTATTTATTTATAACTTATAAAACACCAGGCAGTCACTTCTTATCTATCTTGCTGTCGTTTGTTACTTACTTTAAGGCTTTCAGTCGTAAATAGGTCATTCTATCAGAACATCCTTCTTTTTTCTTTTCATCCCCAAGATACTTTATTCTTTTTTTTTTTTTTTTTTAAACCCAAATACACCATTTGTATTTGTATTTGTATTTGTATTTATTTATTTAGCACAATAAAAAACAGTGCAGGGAGGGAACGAAGCCCAAAGGGCTTGTACAGAGTTCCACTCCCATCATCTATTATAAAATAAAAAAAAAAATAGAATGTACAAACATAAGAAAACAATAATTAAACAACAATTAACAATATAGAAAACACTGAAAAAGTCAGGACAGGAGATGTTTTTTCAGTGAGTTTTTGAAAGATGTAAATGACAATATAGACTTTAAAGACAAGTCTAGATTGTTCCACAATTTAGGACCTCTAAATAAAATATTAAATTGATGACCAGATGTTCGACAGAAGGGTAAATGAAGATTGTCGCTATGTCTAGTTGAGTATAAATGTAAATCGGATGAAAAACTAGCCATTAAGTCACAGGTGTCAAACATACGGCCCGGGGGCCAAATCCAGCCCGCCAAAGGGTCCATTCCGGCCCGCAGGATGAATTAGTGAAATGCAAAAATTACAATTAACAATCAATGGTGTAAAAATCATTTTAATTCAGGTTCCACATACAGACCAATTAGATCTCTATTGGGTCAGACCAGTAAAATACTATCATAATAACTTATAAATAATGACAACTGCAAATTTTATCTTTGTTTTAGAGAAAAAAAAGTTAAATTACATGAAAATGTTTACATTAACAAACTATCGTTTTACAAAAAATGTGAATAATCTGAAAAAATATGAACAACATGAAATGTCTGGAGAGAAGTAAATGCAATTTTACCAATATTATACCTGGTACTATATGTTTTGTGTATTTGTAATTGTAATGTAAGTTGTAACACACATGTAAATGATAAACTGAGGCAGAATAATGTTAAAATTGCACTTGTTTTTCTTAAGACATTTCAACATGTTCATGTTTTTCAGATTTCTAAGGAAACGTTGTAGATGTAAACATTATCATAATGTAATTTTACTTTTTTCACTGTTATTAACCCTTTCATGCATGAATTATGAGAACCTTAATCAAGATTTTTTTCCTGAGTGTTTTTATTCCTCTTTAGGCATGAAAAAACAATATGATTGAAATTTTTTTATGAACCTATTTTTCATGGAGTTACAAAACTGGCCACTCAGCTGGACACCATGCGTTTAGTTTTTGAAGCAAAGAAACACTGCATTTACTGACATACTGTGTTAAAACTATCAAATACAAACATTTTTAAAGACACTAATCTGATGTTTTCTCACATTTTAATATACTCTAATACAAGTCATTACTCATTTATAATAATATGCTACAAAAAAAACCTACTTTAAAAAAAAAACAAAAAAAAACCCCTGATAATTACAGTCTAATAACAATTTGCAATCGATTTACACCGAGAACAGGAAAGTTACAGTAATGGCATTAATTGCAGTGTATGGGATGATGCATGAGCGTCCACTGTGTTGACTAATGTGCAAATAAAACAACAAAATCCATCAATAGAGAACAGCTGTAGAATAGCTGTCCACTGTAGTGACCACTATGCATGAAAGGGTTAATTTACTGGTCTGGACCACTTGAGATCATATTGGGGTTAATGTGGCCCCTGAACTAAAATGAGTTTGACACCCCTGCATTAAGTAATGTTTTAATCAGTCAACTTTTTAGAATTTCATGTACTTGTTCCCGCAGCCATGTATATGGGTTAACTAATTAAGTGTAGAGTCAAACGCATTTTTTAAAGATAAAGATACTTTATTGTCATTATACAGACTGTACAAGGAAATTTAGGTGCACTGTCACCCCTTTAAACTTTTAATATTTTGTCCATCCATGACACAGTAGTTTTTGATATTTTTCATTTAAAAATATTTGAAACTAAACTTTGCCCTTTGAGTATGTTTAAGACCTTTACAGTTGCATGTAATATTTGTCTGTCAGCTCATTTAAATCAGGCCTGAAAACATTATTGTTTACTGCAGCTTTCACTTAAACTTTTAAATAATGTCTTTTAAATGAACTTCAAAATTGCATTTTATTGCTGATGATTTTAATGTCTATTTTAATTTTAATGTTTTTACATTTTAACTTTCTGTCATCTTAAATGTATTTTCATGCCTCTCCTGTGATGCTTTTATGTTTTACGTAAAGCACTTTGAATTGGTCCTGTACGTGAAATGTGTTACACAAATAAACCTGCCTTGTCTTGCCTTAAACTTGTCTGGTTCAAAAGTCTGTGACGCCCTTGACCTCACAGGTGGGATAGGCTCAATCTTCTCAGGGACTAAGCAGTTTAGAAAATGAATGGATTATGAATTAAATCAATTTTAAAGTCTAAGAAGCTTATGTTCCTATAAGGCAGTGGTTCTCAATCTTTTTCTGTCAGGCCCCCCTTTGGAGGACAAAAAACCTCCAGGCCCCCCTCAACCCCAACAACAGTGCAACAGTGGTGCAATTCTAACTTTAATTAAAAGAAACATCAATACTGTGACAACAATACTTTTTGCTTTTCCTTCAATTATATGTTGCGCAAATTAAAAGTAACTTCGATTTTTGTGTGAACAATACAAATAAACTCAACAAGACTGCTCCCTGAGACAATATTTTTCCAAATAAAAATAGGAAATGCGCAAGTATCTTACAACTATGACTAGTGATGTGACATTCACGAATGAATCGAATCTTTTGAACAGCTCTTTGAAATGGGAACCGAGTCTTTGTAAAGAGCCGCTCTTTTTTTTTTTTTTTTTAGGAGGGAGTGTCTGATTGCCTGTCAATTTACCAACATACTGTTCTTGTTCTGAGAATTGCACTATAGTTCAGGTATTTAAGTAATTGCAGTGATTAATCACTGTTGTGTTTTGTGCAGTTTTTTCCGTAAGTTTACACACATTTTGTTCTTGTTTTGAGGAGAATAAAACGTTACTTCATAAGAAAATGTTTTATTTTCTCCTTCATTTTTAGGCTACAGACTAGTCCACATAATGTACCACGATGTTTGTTGTCAAATTCCAGCATTTGTCTAATGTCACCTCTTATGTCATGTATTTAGCCCACACATTTGAACTGAATATTCTTTTTTACGGTAAGATAATATTTACTGCCGCGCCAATTAACCCTCCGGTACCCCGTCCACCAAGGCCCTTACTGAGCACCAAGTGTGCCTTTTTGGCACACTTGTGGAATAATGGCAAAAAAATTTTCATACAGTTTGTTTTTAATTCTTTTACACTTTTTTCTATTTCATCAACTTGAGCTGTAAATAAAAATACCAAATACTCAATAATTGTCACATTTTTTAACGCTTTAAATACTGTGTTTGTAATGTAAACAAACCCTTTTTTTTGATGCAAAAACAAACAATCAAAAAAATTTTTTCCAATATACTACATAAAAAGTGGATCACATATTATTTGATTTTGCAGCCTGGCATATGTCAATGATTAACTCCAGCACTGGTTAATTTGTATTATTATTTTTGGTACTAAGTCAAATGTTCAAAAATACTAGCATCTGTCACCAAGTGTGCGTAAAATGCACACCTATAAATCAATCTATTAAATATTATATATTGATTGATTTGTCTGTTTCTAATTTGATTTTATTTTTGTAAATCAAGGTCAGCCCTAATCATACATATCCAAAGGAAGAAATAGTGCGTTTAGGCACAATTGGGAGACAGATGCTAGTCTTGTAATTTTCTTTTGTTTACAATCTGCAAATTTTAGTTGGTGGACAGAATTTAAAAGATCATGCAAAAATGAACAACTTTTGAATTCTAACCTTATTTACATTGTGAAAAATAATATGAAGTTTTTTAAAACAAAGTGCAAAGTGTGCCTAAAAGGCGCACCCAGATACCGGAGGGTTAAACACCTTTAAAATGTAATGTCAATCATCACATGTAGCCTATTTAGTCATTAAAACATTGGTGTTTCAAAATAATGCAAAAAACATAAAAGAGCCAGTCTTTTGAACGGCTCTTTTCAGTGAACGGCTCCCTTCAAAGAGCCAAAAGTCCCATCACTATGACAATAAAGTTCCTTTTTTTAGAACAACAAACAAATTTTGAAAACAAAGACGAACATTTTAACAATATCAGTGGCTGCAATGAGCCCATTTCCATTGCACATCTGAGAACATTAACCTTTGTCTTGTGTTAGCTTTCTGTTACCATCTCTTATGTTAACAGGTCAGTTTTGACCCATGTCTTAAATCAGCTGTAAAATACACTAAAAACTATTATCTGTCATCCAGTTTGTTTCTCATCTCTTGGTTATCTTGTTTGGCTTCCTTATCCATGAAAATATTGGTTTTAATATTTTTGGTATGGGCCTCTGGGCCTTTTTTTTGTCAGTATACCCCTCCATGTGCTCTTTGCAAGTCACCAACTCTAAACTGAATTGACCTCACATGCCTGGACAGGCCTGCCGTAGCTTGTTTTGTTTTTGTGCAGGTATACTGGATAACAAGGCAAAATGAGAATCCCCAAAAATTCACATGATTGGGAGAGGAGCTGGCTGTCAGTGTGTTGGCTGACAGTGCACTTATGATTTCAGTTTTGGCTCTAATTATTGCTTTATAATCTTATTTTTATAACTGGGTCAAAACTGACCCTAACAGCACAAAGGTCATAATATCAACCAGAGCATTTTTTAATTCGGTGAAAAAAAAAAAAAAAGTTTGTATTATTTTGTTAAAACAGAGGTTCCTGACAAAGTCAAAAAGCTTTGATGCAATAAACAAATTTTATGTGGTTCATTTATGCATTTAAAACCTAAAATGGGTCAGTGCCGACCCTAACACAAGAGGAAGGTTAAAGTGCAAACTGTACAAACTGTGCAAAAACACAAACGTTGCACATTTTTCTTTTCCAGTCCAGTCCTTGTCCATTGTCCAAACCTAAACTCTTTGTCTAGCCTAGTGACAGATCACCATGGCAGAAGACTTATTTGTTGTGCATCCCTAAAATGAGTCCAGGGTGCTCCAACGCTAAAACATTAGTTCCACCTGATACATGTTGTAACCTGAAAAGAAAAACAAAAACAAAAACACCCAGGAGTGATCCCATGACCCCCCCGGCAAGCCTTCACACCCCTTCTAGGGGGCCTGCTCCACAGTTTGAGAAACACTGCTATAAGGCCACAAGAAACCAAAAATACAGCATATTTTAATGACAGCAATGTCAGATAAAGCTGAAGATAATCACGATTGACTGCTTTTAGAGTCCGTGATTCCTTTTAAATGTTCTCATTACGGTGATGAATGTATTGAGCATCTGCTTTACAGATGGGTAAACGAATCCATATGATCATCAAGTTTTCCTTAAATACACAAAGGCTAATTAAAAATGAATGAATACTGAGCAGCAACGCTTTCAACGGAGAAGGGAAAAGTGTGTTTCTACCAGAACAGGAACAAAAAAACTGGGGCTGTTTCCCTAAAACTGGTATTTTTCTGTCCAACAATCATGCAAACACATGCACACGTCTTGTGAAACGTCTCCGCCAATTAGCAGACGTAGCACAGATGACTGCGTTCGCCCGATGGCTGCAGACGCATACTGAGACTGAAGAGAGGAATGTTCGGCCAGTAAACCTGCGAGGCTCAGGGTCCATCTGGACTTTCTGTCAGATAAGGGGACGTTTCTGTGGGTTGTGTTACTGAAGTGGAAACACTGCTGATTAGTGGACGTGTGTGAGTGCTCGCCAATGTGTGAACGGTCTATTGAGATAGTGTGTGGTGTGTTGTTGGTTACTTCTTATCCCATACTTACTTATGAATTCATGAGAAAACAAGAAACTAGAAGCCGTTCACAAGTACAGTCCTCAAAATTATTCAAACCCCTGACATTTTTTATGATTTTTACATCCGCCAGGAAGTATTGTGATCACTTTGCTTTATGTGTTAGCGTGTTTGTTTGTTTGTTTGTTAGCAAGATAACTCAAAAAGTTATGGATGCATTTTCATGAAATTTTCAGGAAATGTTGATACTGGCACAAGGAAGAAATGATTCAATTTTGGTGGTGATTGGGGGGGGCAGATCTGTCTTGGCGGAGGTCTGTGCTCTCCGAGTGCTTTTGTAGTTTGTTTTTGTGATGAAATGAATGAGTTTCATCAAGTTTATTTGTGACTTACATATGATACCTAAGTGTAGCGGGAGGTAGATTGTCCATCGGCAGCTTCTGTGCCAGGTCCGCCCCGGTTTGCGCTAGCTTCCGCATTCCAATAATTTAGATGGAGTATGTAGATGCGGGCGGACAGGGCACAGGTAAGCTGCCGTTTTGTCTGTTTTTACCCCTGCTGCTGATGTGACTGGTGCTGCGTTAAGCTGGGTAGGTGTTGCTGAACTGTATTCTGTTTGTCCTTAGGTTCGCTATTTTACCATTGTTTATCCTTGTTTTTATAGACACCTTGTAGACACCAGCCTGGGTCGCTGCGGCGGATGCCTGTGGGTCACACATACCTGTCACTTTGTTTTTCTTAGGTATAAATTTTTACTCTTTTTTTTGGTTAGCGACAGTAGAGAAACTTTGACCATTAACGCTATGTGTGTTTTCTTTTAGGAGTCCGGCCATTGCTGTTTTTATTTGGGTCTCGTTATTATGATTTGGGTCTAGCTTTTCCGTGTTGGTTTTTGTTTTGTTTGTTTGGGCTACGTTTATGTATTATGTTCCGGTGATTTATGTAGTTGGTTGTTCACCGAGCAGTGCCCTTTTTTTGTGCGTGTGGAACCTTTTTTTTTGCCTTTGTATGGATTTTAACTTGTGTTCCTTTTGCTGCAGGTTCTGGTCTGAGCGCGGTTGCCCAAGCCGGTGGAGGGTCCGGTGATAGAGTTCCTCACTGCCGCCCCATCACTCCCTGTGTGTGGTATTTTGCACGTCCTCACTCACTTTTGCATGCTTTTGTTGTCCTTGTAGTTTTCTTGTTTTGTGTGTGTGTGTGTGTGTTGCACGGAGCGTGTAGTGAATACTCCGCCCCCATTTAATTCTGCCTCTCGCCGTGTGCACCCGCGGCCAGCCAGTCCCTAGCATTTTACATTACTGGAACCTTTCATTGTGTTGTGTTCTTTTTGTGGTTTTATTCTTTTTACCATTTTTAGGGTTTAGTTTTTAATAAAGGTTGTTTTGTTTAATGATATAAACCTTTATAAATAAATTTATGAATGATCATTTTTCTCGTCTCAGGCTTTCTTTGACCACTCCATGCAGCTTTATTAATTTAAAATATTTACGTGGGCTTGTATCCCCCTTATGCTCGGTTACATAAGGGACGGAATAACAACAAATGATAGGGAAACAAGGGTGTACTCACGGGGATCATAAGGTTCCAGGGATACTGAAGAGTACTCATAGGGATCAGAGAGTTCCAGGGAAACAGAAGGGTACTCACAAGGATCAGAGGGTTCCACGGAAACAGAAGGGTACTCACAGGGATCAGAAGGTTCCAGCAAAACAAAAGAGTACTCACAGGGATCAGAGGGTTCCAGGGAAACAGAAGAGTACTCACGGGGATCAGTGGGTTCCAGGGAAACGGAAGGGTACTCGCAGGGATCATTGGGTTCTAGGAAAAACAGAAGAATACTCACAGTGATCAGAGGGTTCCAGGGAAACAGAAGAGTACTCATAGTGATCAGAGGGTTCCAGGGAAAAAGAAGGGTACCTATAAGGATCAGACAGTTAAAGGGAAACAGAGGAGTACTCACAGGGATCATAGGGTTCTAGGAAAAACAGAAGAATACTCACAGGGATCAGAGGGTTCCAGGGAAACAGAAAAATACTCAGAAGGATCAGGGGGTTCCAGGGAAACAGAAGAGTACTCACAGGGATCAGAGGGTTCCAGGGAAACAGAAGGGTACTTACAAGGATCAGACGGTTCCAGGGAAACAGAAGAGTACTCACAATAATCAGAGGGTTTCAGAGAAACAGAAGAGTACTCACAAGAATTAGAGGATTCCAGGGACAGAGAGGAGTACTCGCAGGGATCATAGGGTTCTAGGGAAATAAAAGAGTACTCACAGGGATCAGAGGGTTCCAGGGAAACAGAAGAGTACTCACAGGGATCATAGGGTTCCAGGGAACCAGAAGAGTACTCACTTTAACAGAATGACATCACGTACAGATTATGAAGCCCCTGGTGATTAGTAACACGAGGAATAAGACTAAAAGTCATTATTCCGAACTGTGATGCTGCTTTGAAGTTGAGGACATAATTGTGGATGGATTTTCAAGTGACTGTTTTTGAAAAGACAAACCTGAATTCTTTATTTGGTGTGACGGCGTGATAAATTATTTGAATCTGAATGCATAAACAGCTGTTCACACCATATGCTTGAAATGGTAAATAAGGACTTTATTTGTACAATTTCATCATTTGGATGTACTCGTGCTCATCGGTGAACCCATTTTGTTGAAGTCATTAATCTGTGTACAGCCGGCACACATGTAAATGAAAAAAAAAAACAAAAAAAACAACTCCTTCAGAATCCAGCTGTCTTTTGTCAGGAGCTGCTGGGGTTGTGAAACATTTGTTTTTCTCCATTGTGGTTTTCATGAGAAATCACATGAATAAATGATCAAAATTGAGGAACGAAGCTTGTTTCTAGCTCTGTCTCCCACCGTCTGGCTCTGCAGGGGTGCCACGGTGGAGTTCAGTGGTTACATGAAGTGAATTATGTACGTTTCTTTCCAAGCGTGAGCTCATCTGGCAAAGAGACAAGAAAACATGCCATCAGCGTCGGGAATTAACGGCAAGACCGATTCAAACGGTCTCCACTTTATTATTCATGACAGGTGAAATCGTGCATTCGCAATATTCTGTACACAAAGGTACGAGTCGTCACACATCTACACATCTACACATCTACAGGGGTTGGACAAAATAATGGAAACACCTTAACACCTTACTCTGCAGCTAGGTTATTAACCAAAACCAAGAAGAGAGAGCACATTACTCCAGTGTTGGTTTCCCTGCACTGGCTACCGGTAACCTACAGAATTGATTTTAAGATACTGCTCCTCACATATAAAGCTCTAAACGGAACCGGACCAAGTTACATTGCAAACTCACTGATCAGTTATGTACAAACTAGAACACTGAGGTCATCAAACGCAGGGTCACTAGCGACTCCCAGAAATATTACAAAGAAAATGGGGGACGCAGCCTTTACTAACTATGCACCAAAGTTATGGAATACAATTCCAAAAGACATTAAAGAAGCCAGTTCACTGAATATATTTAAAACCAAATTAAAAACATTTTTATTCTCATTAGCCTTTGAAAGGAGATAAAAATGGGGTCACAATTCAGGAACCAGGAATGTGCGGTTTTTTATTTTTATTTTATTTTATTGTATTTCTGTTTTTATTTTTTATTTTATTGTATTTCAAATTTCATCTTATTTCTTGCACTTCAAAAATTCTATGCATAATCAAATATTTTAATGTGCGCTGCTTTTATTTTTATTTTATTGTATTTCTGTCAAATTTCATCTTATTTCTTGCACTTCAAAAATTCTATACATAATCAAATATTTTAATGTGCGCTGTTTTTATATTTATTTTTATTTTATTGTATTTCTCTCAAATTTCATTTTATTTCTTGATGTATAATCAAATCTTAATGTATTTTAATATTGTATTTTTTCAATCAATGTGAAGCACTTTGGGCTACAATTTCTGTATGAAAGGTGCTATACAAATAAAGTTTATTATTATTATTATTATTATTATTATTATTATTGTTATTATTATTATTATTAAAACATCAACAAAATATAATTTAATATGGTGTAGGTCCGCCTTTTGTGGCAATTACAGCCTCAGTTCTCCGAGGTATTGATTCATACAACTTGTGAATTGTTTCCGAAGGAATTTTAAGCCATTCTTCAGTTAGAATACCCTCCAACTCTTTTAGAGACGATGGCGGTGGAAATCGACGTCTTACTTGAATCTCTAAAACTGACCATAAATGCTCAATAATGTTGAGGTCTGGGGACTGTGCCGGCCATACGAGATGCTCAACTTCATTAGAATGTTCCTCATGCCATTCTTTAACAATTCTAGCGGTATGGATTGGGGCATTATCATCTTGAGGTGAAGGTGTTTCCATTATTTTGTCCAACCCCTGTACACACACACCTGGATAAAAGAGCGGGAAGTCATGATGCTCCCTTTGGTTTGTTTTAATGTCGGTCAGCTCGCCAGATGGAAAAGCAGAAGCTCAGATTGAGAAACAAATAGAAATCAGAAGCCGGTTACATGGGGAGTGCCTCTGGGTGTTATTCATTTCCTTTTAACTTTTCCATTTTATGTTTTGTTTTTTTTTTTCCACCCTCGCTCCCCTTTCCCTGTCTCTCTTCGGTGGCAGCGTGCAGGAGAACGACAACAGCAAAATGGTGTTAGCTCCCAAATGAAATCTTCGGCACAAACACCGCCGAGCAGGCTGCCTCCTGGCTGGAGCTGGATGCTTTGCCCTTGAGAAACAAATCCAGACAAGAAACACTTTTGTTAGTTCTCTGGACAGCCTCCAATAAAGCCACATTCACCTCATTTTCCCTGAGAAGAAACTCAAAGTCTTTATCTCCTGACGGGGGACACAACAAAGAAAGAAAAAGTAGCCGGAAAAAAAAAAAAAAAAAAAAAAAAAAAAAAGGAACTCGACAACTTTTGTTTGCCTGACTCACTCCATGTTTTATTGATTGATCCTTTGAGTCACTGACAGATTCTTTGCTTTCCTTCATCACACAACAACTTAGTGCATCATTTATCTTTCGGCGATTCAACATCTTTAAAGGTAATTTGTATGATCGAAGGCTCAGCGTGTACGATTTAGGAGGATCTAACTGCGAAAGTGCGAAAGCGAGCAGAGTAAACTACTGTCTCTAATCATCATCATCCTGCAGCCCTGCCATTCCTCCTGCAGACAGAACACAGTAAACTGGACTGTTCTAGTTTGGATATCAGTGATTTAACCCTTTCATGCACGAATTATGAGAACCTTAATCAAAAAATTTTCCTGAGTGTTTTTATTCCTCTTTAGGCATGAAAAAAACAATGTGATAGAAAATTTTCTTCTGAAAAATAAATGAAAAATAAATAAATAAAATAAAAATAATTTTTAAAAAAATTAAAAAATACATTAACCCTTTCGTGCATAGCGGTCACTACAGTGGACAGCTATTCTACAGCTATTCTCTTGTATATTCATGGATTTTGTTGTTCTTTTCGCTGTTTTGTTGTTTTTGTTTTTTCTTTACACATATCTTTATTAAAGTTTTAAGACACTACATGTCTTTTCTGACATGAATTGGTAACATTATGTAGATCTCTCCTGAGGATAAACCCCCAGAATCACAAGCCTTCCCCACAGTTTTCACTCAATTTATCAGTAAATACATGTTTCTGTGTGTCAAAAATTAAACGTGTGGTGTCCAGCTGAGTGGATATTTTTGCAACTTCATGAAAAATAGATTCATAAAAATTTTTTTGTCATTATTACTTTTTTTTTTTTTAACCCTTTCATGCACGAATTGTGAGAACCTTAATCAAAATTTTTTCCTGAGTGTTTTTATTCCCCTTTAGGCATGAAAAAAACGATGTGATCGAAAATTTTCTTCTGAAAAATAAATAATAAATAAATAAATAAAATAAAAATAATTTAAAAAAAAAATGTAAAAATACATTAAAAAAAGTAATAATGACAAAAAATTTTTTTAGTGAACTCCAATACAAGTCACTTGATGGAGATAATATGCAAAAAAAACAAAAAACTTTTGTTGTTAATTACAGGCTAATAACGATAACAAGGAATTGATTTACACTCAAACATGTTAGATTTGGTTTATCACGAACAGCCAAGTTACAGTAATGTTATCAGTTGTAGTGTATTGTGTTGGCTGATATGAAACTAAAATAACAAAATCCATGAATGTACAAGAGAACAGCTGTAGAATAACTGTCCACTGTAGTGACCACTGTGCATGAAAGGGTTAAAGGTTATCAGAATTTAATGTTCTTTGTAATAAATCAAAGAGAAAAAATTGGTGTTGCTATTATTTAAAAAAAAAAAAATCTGAGAAGTATCAATAAAAATACAACAAAAACACATGTACGGTGAAAGGAACATATATTTTAGAACATTAGAACATCACTTTTAGAACACTAGACCGACATAAGTGCTGATCCAGACCCCAGTCCACATCCACGTGATCCCTTTGAACATCATTCCTTACATTAGTACCATTACTTCATGGTACCGAACAAAGCATGTCCACTCACTGTTCATGCAGAGGTGGACCTTACAGACCCTGGAGACCACATTGGACCTGAGATTGTTTCCTCACTGTCCTCACTGCAGCTGTTGCTGTCACTGTCTTGTAATGTGTGTGGAAAGTACCAAAAATAGTCACTTGTCTGATAAAGGGTTAACACCCGTTTGATGTTGGAGAGAGTGCAAAATTAATGTCACTAAACTTCAATATTTGCAAGAGCCAAGAATGTCAAAGTTCTAATAACGCAGTTGGAACGTCATGATAAGAAAACGACTAATGAAAGCTAGTTTGGAGTGAGTTTTATGGCCATCTCACACCAAACAAATCAAGACGACAGCTTTAACTTTGAGATAAAACTGTTTTCTACAAAGAAAATTTATCAATGGAATCCCTTGAGAAATTATTTTGTGTACAGCTGATGTAAAGCAAAGGCAAACTAATGATCACAGATGAAACCTCATTGATTACAAATCAATGTGCAAAAGAACGCTGATATATTATTTAATAATCCCAGTTGGAGAATTTGCATAGAAAATGAAGCATCATTTATTTTGGTATGAAGAAGAAGGCTGTTAAATAGGGAAGCAACTACGTGTGTGTGTTTGTGTGTGTGTGTGTGTGTGTGTGTGTGTGTGTGTGTGCATGCAAAAATTACAAATGCATCCCTTCTATGCATTACATTGATGTGTAGGAGGGTCTCAAGTGTATTTATGACTTTGATGAAAAAATGTGGATCCCAAGACTAAAGAATTACCAGAGACGGAAAAAAACAAACAAACTCTAATTTACATTTTCTCTGTGTTTAATAGAAAGAAGAGGAATTTCCAGGATGTAAATGTAACACAACATAAAGCTTTTCTTTAAGATCATAAAAAAAGCAAAAAATAGTACAAAGAATACTGGTTAAAATAAGTAGAAAATATCAACAAATAAATGTCCTACTCTTGGAGACAGGTGGGGGTACTCACAGAGCATGGGTCGGCAACCTTTGCATTTTAAAGAGCCGTTATAGGACAAAAATAGAAAAACAAAACTGTCTGGAACCAAAAGAAATGCTTATATGTTTTAACTCAAAGTGGTGATTGTTTAAGAACTCTGTAGGATTAGTTTGTATGGAATATGTGGAGAATAAATTAAAGTTTCAGTGCATTTACAGAAATACAAAGAAACTAGAAAAGCACTTGGAGAGCGCAGACCTCTGCCAAGGCAGATCAGTCTGTCTGTCTAAAACAGAAAGAAAAGAAAACATGGAATGCCTAAAAGCACTGTTTTTCTCAGTACAATGCCATAGATATTGATAGAACTGAAGTGATTTTAGTTATTATCAAGAAAACATGGAAAATGCATAGATATCAGCTCTGAAATTAAACTACTATGAGCTATTTCTGTTGTTATCATTATATTTGTCCAAACAAATGTACCTTTAGTTGTACCAGGCATTAAAATGAACAAGAAATGGAAGAAATATGTATAAGAACACTTTATCAAATCCCTTAAAAACATCTGCAAACCAGCACTTTTGTCATTTGTTTTCCAATTAATCTTAATTAATAATTAATCATAACATTTAGCACTGTAACGTAGGCTGGCCGTTTAACGGTTGGCGGTAAGTGAGATGAGGAAGGAGAACAGGCAGAGGCAGAAGATGGCGTGGGTCACAATTTTTTTTTTTTTTTTTGTTTCAACAATCCATGTTTACACACAAAATGCATGTACTAAAAAGTGCAAGTGCAAATGGAGGTTGGAGGAGCAGTGTCTTCTCCAGAAACAGAACCACAACTGTTCTTGTTCCTGTTCTTGTGGTGTTATGGCAGTTGGCAGGCCATCTTATTGGTGCATTACTGCCACCAACTGGACTGGAGTGTGGAGACAGGCTTGGCAGAAAAAAAACAAAAAACACCAAAACAAAACTAAATCCTTCTTATAATATTAGTATCCCACAAGAAATCTATAATATATCTATATGTGTTTCCAACTTGACTCCCAAGAAGCCCCTGCAAAGAAAAATCAGCCTGTTTCACTCTCTTCAGTGTTGCAAATAATTTCCCACGTTGCTCTGTATATGCCTTACACTCCAATAATATATGTTTAACAGTTTGTACCTCATTGCATTTGCTGCATAATCCTGTTGGATGCTTTCCTATTAAATATAAACATGGATTTAGAGCCACAACTAATGGAAACAGGCGTCTTTCTACTGTTCAGCTAACTGGTTAAAACCACTACAACTCCACAAGGGATGTATAAATCTACACAAATGGTTAAAACTCATCTAAAACCTCCATAAACCAAAACCCAAAACCATAAACTATATAAAACCCAAGCACTATCCATAAAACTCTAAACCCAAACACCAAAGATAAATAGAAACCCATAAAATAATAAAACATTAATCCTGGCTCCCCTACACATTTCCTTGCCTTGGTCCAGCCCGGAACCTTCTTAAGGGCCATTGTTTCTGCAGGGACTCTCTCAGCTGACGGACCTTGACACAAGGACAAGGTAAGTCCAAACACTAAAACATCAATCAATCAATCAATCAATCAATCAATCAATCAATCAATCAATCAATCAATCAATCAATCAATCATTACCTCCGCCAAGGAGGTTATGTTTTTGCCAGGGTTTGTTTGTTTGTCTGTTTGTCTGTCCGTTAGTGTGCAACATAACTCAAAAAGTTATGGACAGATTTTGATGAAATTTTCAGGGTTTGTTGGAAATGGGATAAGGAAGAAATGATTAACTTTTGGGGGTGATCCGGAAGAAATCCTGGATTCTGGATCACTTTGAAATTTTCGTTAACATTGTGGTAAATGGGGCCAAAATTTTCGTTTCCCAATATCTCGCTTAAGTATTGACCAAAACTCATGAAATTTAACTCAGGAATTGACAATGGGGTCCTCTATCACATTTCAAAGGCTGATCTGGACCTGATCCAGAAGGCGGATTTTATTTTAAAAAATAAATATAGGATTTGTATCACCGATTATGTGGGGAATTTTGCGCTTGGCGGAGGTCTGCGCTCTCCGAGTGCTTTTCTAGTTATTTATATAGCACTTTTCATACATTAAGGATGTACCACAAAGTGCTTTACATATAGGTTTAAAAATCAGGTTTCGGGCCAGATCAGTCAGCGATTCTGTTGCAGATCTGTCCCAGTGTCTCTTTGCTATCTGGGTATTGAAAAAAATTATTTTTTTGTGTTTTTTTCCATCCAAAAAAAAAAGGTTTGTTTACAATACAAACACAACATTTAAAGGGTTAAAAAAATGTGACAATTATTGAGTATTTTGTATTTTTATTTATGGCTCAAGTTGATGAAAAAGAAAAAAGTGTGAAAGAATTAAAAACAAACTGTATGAAAATTTTTTTGACATTATTCCACAAATGTGCCAAAAAGGCACACTTGGTGTTTAGTAAGGGTCTTGCTGGACGGGATACCGGAGGGTTAAAATAAAAAAAAAAAAAAAGTAGACCAGTGTTACATGTATGTGCCCTCCTTCTAATTTATGTGCACAAGGTGTCACTGTTGCATCACATGTGATTCCAGCCACTCCACGCTCTGTGTGTGTGATCCGTCAGCAGTAACAGAACAGGTGAGAGTCACAGTATTTCACAGGATGCACACGGTTTCAATGACTTCCCCTCACACATATCTGCAGACTCCTCAAACGGATCACATCCCACATGTAGCCAGAGACACAGAAACCAATCTGACACAATCCTGCTGGGTATGTGCGCTGCATGTCGTTCAATTCATCAAGACCAATTTCAATATTTCAATTCGTCACGCATGCTGCAGCCCTCAGCTCAGAGCCGGGCTGAGCAGGGATGGTGTGCAGCGGGCCTAAAAGAAAGTACTTTTAAAGACTGTAACAGTAAAATTGACTTTCTTGTAATTCTGACGCCGTGCGTGTGCATTCAGATATTCCATTACAGCTGCACAAAAGTTAATAAAATGACCAGGCGCACCGCTTTTGAATGACAGGCACCACTGCATTTGCATTGATGCCAAAAGGCCCACAGTGATTCCTCTCCAGACAAATCCATCTCTTGCTGAATCAAAGCAAAATGCATTTCAGAAAATGACAAAGGCACAAAATGAAAAATGTGAAACAACAAACACCTGCTTTTTTTTTTTTTGTTTGTTTGTTTGTTTCCTTCATTTCAGATACGGTTTTCTGGCTCGAGAGTCGCTTGGAACAAACATAAAGAGTGATGTTACGGATGTGAAGTCCACAGTTTTCACGCTGTGGATGTCCTGTGGATGTTTTTTTTTTTTAGCTGATCTTAACACATTTCATTTTCTGAAGTGCAGCTGATTTTAACATCCTTGAGTTTTCAAAAAATTAATTAATTAGTAAACATCATTTGTGTTGTATTTATATGTGCTTTGTCATGATCATGATACCAATGGTTGCTTTTCCAGTGCACCTCAAATTGTGTGGATATAACTTGCGCATAAAAATGTATCTAATGGAAAAACAATTTTCCCCAAAACTATAAACTATAAAATATTACATAACTGTTGATCCACTAATCCTATCAATACATGTAAATTATTACCATAAAATACAGTTTGTCATCTTTTCATGGTCATCAGATATGACCAATGTGGATGTTCAGAGGCTCCGTAGTTACCATGGAAACCCCATCATCTTCTACAACATTGATTCACAGTTAAAACCCATGGAGTTGGATCAATGACAGTGGATGGAAACACTTGGTTTATGTTCAGTTGATGATAGATTTTGTGGAAAAAGTCCCATTTTCTTCATTTTTCTCTCTTTCTGATATTATGCCGAATCAACTTTAATCTTAGCTTTTATGAATATCTACATGATCAACGAATTAAATATGGGAAAATACCTGATATTCATTGAAAAAACCCAAAATATAGAGGATAATATTGCAATAATTGGTGATAAATTACTGAAGAAAGGTTAAAAAAGAGAAAAATCACAAAGGCACAAAGTGAAAAAGGTGAAACAACACCTGCTTTTTTTTGTTTGTTTCCTTCATTTCAGATACGGTTTTCTGGCTCGAGAGTCGCATGGAACAAACATAAAGAGTGATGTTACGGATGTGAAGTCCACAGTTTTCACGCTGTGGATGTCCTGTGGATGTTTTTTTTTTTTTTAGCTGATCTTAACACATTTAATTTTCTGAAGTGCAGCTGATTTTAACATCCTTGAGTTTTCAAAAAATTCAAGTAAACATCATTTGTGTTGTATTTATATGTGCTTTGTCATGATCATATTCTACCAATGGTTGCTTTTCCAGTGCACCTCAAATTGTGTGGATATAACTTGCGCATAAAAATTTATCTAATGGAAAAACAACAATTTTCCCCAAAACTATAAAATATTACATAACTGTTGATCCACTAATCCTATCAATACATGTAAATTATTACCATAAAATACAGTTTGTCATCTTTTCATGGTCATCAGATATGACCAATTTGGACGTTCAGAGGCTCCGTAGTTACCATGGAAACCCCATCATCTTCTACAACATTGATTCACAGTTAAAACCCATGGAGTTGGATCAATGACAGTGGATGGAAACACTTGGTTTATGTTTGGCTGATGATAGATTTTGTGGAAAAAGTCCCATTTTCTTCATTTTTCTCTCTTTCTGATATTATGACAAATCAACTTTCATCTGAGCTTTTATGAATATCTACATGATCAATGAATTAAATATGGGAAAATACCTGATATTCACTGAAAAAACCCAAAATACAGAGGATAATATTGCAATAATTGGTAATAAATTACTGAAGAAAGGTTAAAAAAAGAGAGAAAAATCACAAAGGCACAAAGTGAAAAAGGTGAAACAACACCTGCTTTTTTTTTTTTTGGTTGTTTCCTTCATTTCAGATACGATTTTCTGGCTTGAGAGTCACTTGGAACAAACAGAGTGATGTTACAGATGTGAAGTCCACAGTTTTCATGCTGTGGATGTCCTTTCTTTTTTTTTTTTTTTTCAGCTGATTTTAACACATTTCATCTTCTGACCATCCTTGAGTTTGTGTTGTATTTATGTGTTTTGTTATGATTATATTCACCACCAAGATTTAATCATTTGTTCTTTGTACCAGTATCGATATTTCCTGAAATTTTCATCCAAATCTGTCCATAACTTTTTGAGTTATATTGCACACAGACAGACAGACAGACAAACCAACGCCGGCAAAAACATAACCTCCTTGGCGAAGGTAATAACACATAAAAAAACCCAGAAAAACTTAAGGTCCAGTCAGATGCGTCTATTATCCATACATCATAATACGTCCAAAAATATGCTCTGCGAGGTTACAATGACTTGAACATTTGGTCGCTGAAATCTATTTGACTCATTCTTGACTTAAAGTGAATATTTGTGCCAAAGAAGAGCCAAAAACCTTCAAACTGTTTCTGAGACGTCACATCCATTCACACTACTCAGAATGAACAGACATGAGGTCACGGCAGCCTCGACCTTTGGCCTCCAAAACTGTTTCGGGTCATCCTTGTGTCTAAGAGAATGTTTGAGTCATTCTGTTAAAACATTTTAAATGAAACAGAAAAGACCGTGTCCAATATCAGCCATATCAGGACCACAGAAATCTTTGAAAGGAGAAGATGTACCATAACACTGACGTCAAATGATCGTAAATGAAAACTTGCTTGCTTGCTGAAAATTTGCTTTATTCGGGAGCAAATAGGAAACAAATATTAGAAACTGTGGAAAAGGAATTGGTCAAGTTAAAAAAAAATGGTTTGACATAAATAAGTTGTCACTTAATGAAGATAAAACAAAATGTATGGTTTTTGGTGGTGCTAGAGGAAATTATGATATAAAACTGAAAATTAATGAAATTGAAATTGAAAGGGTGTATGAAACAAAATTTTTGGGAGTGATTCTTGACCATAAACTCTGTTGGAAACCACAAATAGAATATATCAAATGTAAAATGTCCAAGGCTGTTGCGATTCTTTATAAAACTCGGGACTTGTTATGCAAAAAATGTTTGCATATGTTGTATTGTTCACTTGTAATGCCATATATGTCAGACTGTGTGGAAATATGGGACAATGTGTATAAAACTAATTTAGACCCGATAATTAAACTCCAAAAAAAAGCTATTAGAGTCATAAACAAAGCTGGTTATCTCCAATCAAGTAATCCACTTTTTGTAGAATCTGGTTTACTAAAATTTTTTGATATTGTATATTTAAAAACAATGGAATTTATGTTTCGCGTTAAAAGTAAAAACCTTCCTTTTTGTATTCAGAAAATTTTTAAGTTAAGAGAAGGACATTATAATTTAAGAGGGATGTTTGTGTTTGAAAAATGTAAAGTAAGAACAAACATTAAATATCACAGTGTTTCAGTTATTGGTGTCAAGCTATGGAACGAACTGAAGGATGAAGTGAAATTGTGTAGCTCGCCGTTGAGTTTCAAAAAGAATTTAATTTGTCAAATTATGAAGGGCTATGAAAGTAATATGATTACAAAATAACTTATTACACTGAATGTAGTATAATTTAAGTTTAAGTATTTATCTGCTGTAACTTCAGGTGTGGACATGGACTAAGGATGTGAATAGGAGAAGCAGAAATAAGCCTCCAGCTTCAGCTTCTTCCTTTTTCAGGTACAAAATGTGTTAATTTTATGTTTGTTTGTTTTTTTTTAATATGTATGTGTTTTGTATTTTGTATTTAACTGAAATAAACATTCATTCATTCATTCATTCATTCATTCAAAACAGTAGGAGTGTTGAAGGTTGACTGAACCCAGCCAATCAGAGTCAAGAGTTCTTACTTTCATTAATCTCTAAGATAAGATAAAATAAGATTAGATTAGACTATTTATCCCACCATGGGGAAATTTCACTGTTGACAGCAGCAACATACAACAGTTTTAGTTTAGTTTTGTGATTTTTTTATTTTGATTTTATTTATTTATATATTACTGGGGGGGGGGGACTTATCTTTCTTTCTGACTAAAATGCCTTCAGTCCTCCGAGGATTCCACTGAATTCTGATTTTTGTTTAGTTGAACTACCACTGTCAAAATAGAGAAGCTCTGTCTGATGCTTTGTATGCTGATACTATTTGTAATTTTTTTTTAAAAATTATTATTATTTTTGTTTTGATTTAAATGGTACAGATATGTAAAGGAGGGTAAATTGTGTTTGAAATGAATGCTGTGCTTTCATGATTGTAAACCTCAATAAAAATACAGGGTGGGGAAGCAAAATTTACAATATTTTGAGGCAGGGATTGAAAGACAGTGTATGACCAATTAGTTTATTGAAAGTCATGAGAATTTAAATCTTCAAATCATATTTTACTGCATTTCTAACGGTCTTGTTGTCTACCTCAAGTTCAATTGCCATTTTTCTCATGGATTTGGTTGGATCCTTTAGGATTTTGGATTTGAGAGCTTTAATAAAAGCTTTGGTACGTTTTTTGTTGCTTCCTCCACTTCCAGACTTTCTCGTAATAGTTTTGCTCATAGTCATTCTCTTCTTTCCATTATAAACAGTCTTTATGGACACTCCAACTATTTTTGAAATCTCCTTTGGTGTGACGAGTGCATTCAGCAAATCACACACTCTTTGACGTTTGCTTTCCGATTACTCATATGGGCAAAAGTTTCTGGAAAGGTATGGATAATAGTGTTAGGTATGATTATGACATCAATATATGTTTGGTTTCAAAACAATTGATGTAGTGCCTGCTGAGGAAAAACAACTAAATGTTCATTGTAAATTTTGCTTCCCCACCCTGTATTCTGACAAAAAAAAAAAAAAAAATCAGTCTTAAAATTTAACCCATAAAGACCCAGTGCTACTTTTGTGGTAATTCCAAAATTTTTCCTCTATATTTAACCTTCCTTAAGTGATTTATCACCACTTATTGTAATAACACCCTCTTTGTTTTACATTGTTTCAGTAAAATTCAGGTATTTTCCTATATTTAATTCACTGATCATGTAGATGTTCATAAAAGCTCAGAGTAAATTAAAAAAAATATTATATCAAAATAGAGAAAACTGAAGAAAAAGTGACTTTTTCAGCAAAATATATCATTAACTGATCATAAACCAAGTGTCTCCATCCACTGTCATTGATCCAACTCCATGGGTTTGACTGGTGAATCAATGTTGTAGAAGATGATGGTGTTTCCACGGTAACTACAGAGCCTCTGAACATCTAAATGGGTCATAGCTGATGACCATGAAAAGATGACAAACTGCAATTATTTACATGTATTGATAGGATTAGTGGATCAACAGGTATTAAACAGTTTAGATCAGTAGATGCTTCTGGTCTCCAGTGGATGTTTGGGTCTTTATGGGTTAATCTGAACCTTATGCTTTGTTTTTCTTCTACTGTTCCTGGCTGGACAAGTTGAGTCCTATCAGTAAAATAGAGCCAAGTCAAATGTTCGAAAAAAAAAAAAAAGAAGAGGAAGAAGAAAAAACAGTCATTCATAACTTTTCCATAAGTAAAAATATATTCCAGATGTTTTACCTACTGTACCACTGAAGTGGAATTGTGGTTTCTATCAAATAGGTCCAATGGCTTTCACTTAAAAAAGCAGTTTTCAAGAGGGATTTTTATTACCTCCGCCAGGTGGTATTGGGATCACTGTGCTTTGCTTGTTTGTTTGTTTGTTTGTTTGTTTGTTTGTTTGCGTGTTTGTTTTTTAGCAACTTTACGGGAAAACTATTCCAACCATCTTTACCAAATTGTACCCACAGATAGGCCTAGGCCCTGGGACCAACCCATTAAATTTTGGGCCAAGTAGGCCAAAGTTCAAGGTCACAGCAAGGTCACAAAATCTGAAATTTTCCTATCTCTCTTCATTGAGCAATTTTCGAAAATTCATAAAAAATTCAAAACGTCTCCGATTAGCCTCCATTTTGATCCACCTTTAGCTTATAACAATATCTTGTATCGGGCACAAAATTGTCCACATCCACTGTGGAATGTGGACTCTGTGGACATTTACATTTAACATTGAAAATCCCATTTACGACACATTTTTTCATTACAACTCAACAAATATTGATTGGAATTGAATATAATTTGACATACACATGACTGGTACCAAGCTTCAACTTTTTCTGCTGTATGGAACAACCTTGAAACTGTTGAATTTAAAAAGAAATAGTCGATCCACACACGCACACCGTTCAGGGTGCTTGGCGGAGGGTTGCGTTCTCTGAACACTTGTCTATTATGTAAACCTGGTAGCTAACTGATATAGAATATTCATGAGTAGATGATACAATATGGTACATCCAGTCCAAGCCATTCCACATTTATGAGCCTCATATAGTTGCAACATGAAAGAAAATGAAGAAAAAATATGAACAAATGTGCAGAAACAGTTGTGATGTTTGGCCCAGATTGTTCATTAACCCTTTCATGCATAGTGGTCACTACAGTGGACAGTTATTCTATAGATGTTCTCTTGTATATTCATGGGTTTTGTTGTTTTAGTTCCATATTAGCCAATACAGTGGACACTTATGCATCATCCCATACACTGACATTCCTGTAACTTCCCTTTTCTTTTATCTAAATCAATTATTAATTGTTATTAGACTGTAATTAACAGAGTTTTTTTTTTTTTTTTTAACTTTTTTTTTTCACATATTATCTGAGTGATAATGATAATGATAATGATAATGATAGTGATATTATGTTAAAATGTGAGAAAACATCAGATAATCAGCATTAACCTCCTGAGACTTAGGAAAATGAAATGTTTTAGCTTTTTTTCCATGAAACAATTGTCTTCATTGGAAACCAGGGTTTTTTTTTGTTTGTTTGTTTGTTTATTTTCAGATACATTTTTTAAAAATTATTTTTATTTATTTATTTTTTTTAGTGGACTGTTCTTTGCAAAGGACAGAGAGTAAAACTGTCACACTTTTGTCCCCTACAGAGGACAAAAATGCATTGCTTGGTCTCAGGAGGATAAAAAGGTTTTTACTTCATAGTTTTCACACAGTATGTGAGTAAATGCATGTTTCTGAGCTTCAAAAATTAAACGCATGGAGTTCAGCTGAGTGGATATTTTTGTAACTCCATGAAAAATAGGTTCATAAAAAAATAAAAAATAAAATCAATCACTGTTTTTTTTCATGCCAAAAGAGAAATAAAAACACTCAGGAAAAAATTTTTTGATTAAAGTTCTCATAATTCATGCATGAAAGGGTTAAGTAAAAAAAAAAAAAGAAAACACAAACTAAGCTCCAGATTTCCCCCCTGAATACTGTGTGTATTTACAGTGTCGGTCGCAGGCGACTGCACCTTCTCTGTCACTTGAATCAGAGCCAAAACCAGAGCAGCGTCACGTTTGTTTCCTCATTGTTGCCGCGAGGAAAGTCATCAGATGCCCGACGACGCTGGAGATCAGGGGCGCTCTGGTCTTAAAATGGCCATAAACACAGAAACAATCAAGGGAGGTCCAGGCGTGTGTGTGTGTGTGTGTGTGTGTGTGTGTGTGTGTGTGTGTGTGTGTGTGTGTGTGAAGGCCAAGTGGAACGTCACTGCCTGAAATTCACTAAAGCTAAACGTTAACTCTGTGAGCCAAACCTTTATTAACAAGGAACACTGCACCTCTATCCAGTTAATGAAATATTGATTTGGAAATTGTATTGTAAGACGACGGAAAGCTTTTAAAGTGTTTAGTGCCTTTGCTCAGAGCCAACTTCATCAATTATTATTTTTTAATGGTATTATTTGAAAACACTCCTGAAGCACAGAGTCATTTTCTCCAGGCTTGGCGTGCACTGAGTCCGTGATTAGCGTCATATTTGCGTACCAAGGGAACTCGTGGGCCCCGGATGACTCCATGTTTTTTTAATGAAAGATGTTGGCATCAAACTGGGTCTCATAATGATGGTGACAGTGGGACATTGCTGATTTAATGATGTGTTTGTTCCTACTCCAGTTGAGCTGTTAAAAGGGAAATATAGAAAGAATATATATTAAAAAAAAAAAAAAAAAAAAAAAAGAAAATAAGTGAATGAGTTACATTTCCAAATGTAATTCACAATCAACGATTCGTTATAATGGGATTGTGTGTCCCTGGTGTCCGAGGCGGGCCAATTTTCACAACCTCATGAATCAAAAATGACAAAATTGAATGTGTCTGCTGTGTAGTATCCATCTGTACAGTACAGATAAGAAACTAATCCAAACCAAATAGAAGCCACTTGGTGAATGCATTTGGTTGTTTTGGTATCTGTGTGGAACAGTTTGGTGATTGTCAAAAGTCAAACTCTGATAAAAGTAGCCATCTTTGAATTCAGTCGCAGCTTTTGCTTACGTACTTATCTATGTGTGGATGAAAAAGAAGCAAAATGCATAACGCTGTAAAATCAAGACTGCCTGAACCGTGGGATATGGCTTTTTTCGTTTAAAGAAAAATATATATATATAAATAAATAAAAAAAATCGGAGCTCTTTTTTTTATATCTGCATCCCAACATTCTGTGAGGGATTTTCTCGCCGTCTTTGCATGATTTTCCTTCACAGTTCAGTCAGGCATAAAGATCTGTATCACCCTGCACAATTTAAAATAAGTTCTGTGAATTTATGATGTTCTTGGCGGCACAAAATCACAAAAGTTTGCAATGAGTCTTTTACATTTACTATACTGTGTAAAATTTGATGATGTGCAAATCTCACAAACTCATATTTTATCCACAATAGAATACATTAAACATAAGTGTTTAACCCTATAGCACCGAACGTATCATATTTGATACATGAGTTTTGAAGCCCTCTATATGATCAGTGAGAATTTTTTTTTTCTGGAAAACCTGATGTATACGATTAGATACATGCAATACACGCATAATCCACCAGGGGGGGAGGAATTCATCCACCAGAGGCCTTTCCAATGACACTACAAGATTTTTAGGAGGCAGAACTTTGCCAATTTTGGAAAGGAATTACCAATTTGTTAGACATGTTTGTGTTATATTATGTTTTTGTTTGTTCAGAAATAATAATATTTGAGCATTAAGACCTGATGTATCAAATATGATACAAAATTGAAACTCATACATGGAAATTGATATTTGAAAAAAAAATTTTTTGGTTATTCAGAAGGACCAATAAAGGCTCCAGTTTCAAAGAACTGGAATTTTCTGTCAATGATTTAGGTTGGTTGATGGTTTAGGCTTTACAGGGTAAAGAAAAATTTAGAAAAAAATTTGATTTGATTTAATTTGATAGGATTTGAAAGGCTGGAAAAGTAAATTGTGCTATATCGAAACAGCTGGAGGGACATTTTGCAAATAATTAGGTTAACTGATCAGAGGTCAGACACACAATTGGATATAAAAAGAGTTTCTCAGAGAGGCAGAGTCGCTTAGGTTACCAATCTGTGTAAAAATGTGGCTACAAATTATGGAACAATTTTAGCGTCATTGGAAAAGCCTCTGGTGAATTAATCCCCCCCCCCCGGTGGATTACCCTTGTATTGCATGTATTCAATTTTATACATTAGATTTTTCAAGAAAAAAAAAAAAAAAATATCACACTGATCATGTAGAGGGCTTCAAAACTCATGTATCAAATATGATACATCTGGTGTTATAGGGTTAAATGGTTTAAGCATCTGCTATTTTCTAAGTTTTACCGTGAATAAAACATAGGATGCTGGGTAAAATAGTAAGAAATGTTATCATTTGCAAATCTCATAAACCTAACTTTTTTTCTAATTTGGGTTGTTTGTGGCCTTAATAAGTGAATAATTAGTTGAAATGTTCTACAACCAGTTTTGCACAGACAGCCTGCACCATAATTAACACCTGCGAGCAGAGATTAAGTATTTATATTTTAATCCAGAGGATTTAGAATCGATTAAAACTGCCAAACAGACCTGGATTGATGAGAGATCTGAAGATGAATCCTCTTCCTCATCGGTGTGATGTGCTGCACGATGCCTCCAGCTGTTGCAAATGATCAAACTCAAAATACATTACGTACAATACGACGCCATAAAATAAATGTTCTTCCACCACTTCTATCCATTCTAACCTCACACTTGTGAATAAAACATGTTCACGGGTTATTTAAGGAACCATTTCACCTATACAATACTAAAAGATTGCTTCGATGTCAATAAATTAGCATTAAATCTTAATAAAACCAAATAGTAAAAGGAAAAATAACAAAGCAGTTAAAATTAGAATTAAGGAAACTGAAATTGAAAGAGTGTCTGCAACAAAATTTCTAGGTGTTATAATTAATGACCAGTTAAATGGAAAAAAAAAACATGTCAATTTACTTAAATCAAAAATAGCCAGAAGTATCGCTATAATGTATAAAACCAAAAACCTTCTAAATCAGAAATCTCTCCATATATTGTTCAATTCTCTTGTTCTTCCATATCTGAACTATTGTGCAGTGATATGGGGTAACAATTATAAATCAAATATTAATTCTATATTCTTATTTCAAAAAAGGCTATTCGAATTGTTACTCAAGCACAGTAGTTAGCTCCAACAAATCCCTTATTTATAAAATTAAATGCTCTAAAACTACACGATCTAGTTGACCTTAACCCTTTCATGTATAAATTGTGAGAACCTTAGTCAACATTTTTTTCTTCAGTGTTTTTATTCCTCCTTAGGCATGAAAAAAACAATGCGATCCAGTTTTTTTTTTCCTATGGAGTTCCAAAAATATCCATGCATTTAATTTTTGAAGTAAAGAAACGTGTTTAAAACCCAATATCAGAAAGGGATATGAAAACAATAAAATAAAAACCTGTTTAATGCTGCTAATCTGACGTCTTCTCACATTTTAACATATTCTAATGCTATTAATTCCTCACTTCATCGAGATACTGTGCAAAAAAACTCTTCTCGTCTAACAAATAACAATTGATTTACACCAAACATGTTAGTGCAGGTCAGGTTTATGAAGAACAGCAAAGTTACAGTAATGGTCTGAATGTCAGGATATGAGATGATGCGTAAATGTCCACTGTGTTGGCTGATATGGAACTAAAACAACTAAACCCATTAAGATATAAGAGAACAGCTGGAGAAGAACTGTCCACTGGAGTGACTTATGCATGAAAGGGTTAATACTCTTACTATAATGTATAAAGTATAATAATTATAATGTATAAATAAAACTACTACTACTAATACTAAACTCTGCATTTTGCCCTGTTTCGTGTCTGTGTCTTTCGGTGCAAATAATTCGATGCTTATTTGTTGTGGTGCAACAACTGATGACGGTTGACAGTGCTGGTGAGATTGCGAGCCCGGCTTAAAGTTTACGTGACCAATCGCAGAAACAGAGCAGCTCTCGTGCAGCTTTACATTCATTGGCTGTGCTTTAGTGATTCCAGGCCGCAGTGTGTGCATTAACAGGGGGCCATCATGGTTTATTACACGCCGTCCATCAGAGGCGTTTCCATTGGCCTGGCCTGCGCGCACGTCCGCACTAATCAGCACCGTGGACAGCGCCTCCCACTGCCGCTTCACACAGTTGAAATGCACAACACCGTTCACACTTCACTACCCACAGTCCTGCCTTTATTTTCAGTGCACGCAACAACAGCTCCTCACCATTTATTTGCCATCCAGCACAAGCTTGAACCATATTTGGCCCACACTTAGTGATTTATTTAATTGTAATGACTCAAAGCAAGAGAAAACAGCTTTATGTGACAACGTGATTGGTTTGAACAAATTCTTCCTTATTTAATTTTGTTTTCTCGGCTTGAGGTATCGTTTGACTGTTTCCAGATCTGTGCCTGTATTTTTGATTGATTTTGATGACTTTGGTTCAAGGTTATTATTATAATGAAATGATGAAAACTAGAATTGAAAAAACATTTTCGTTAAATGAAATAAATAAAAACTATAATTAAAAGAAAAAAACGATAACTAACTGAGACTGTATTGTGTGCTTATAAAACTAACTAAAACGTATGAAAATTATGGATAAAATTCCCTTCGTTTTCGTCTTTGTCAACGTCAGACTGATATGAAATCGATTTATTTCGCTCTAGCAATTTCAGCTAGCGGCACCATATGATACTTCACGATCCATCACTTCTCGTCACTTGTTGTTTCCAGTCGTCTTCTCGTCCCCACTTTACCTGGAAACATGGAGACTAAAGTTGGGAGAAAGCAGCAGAGTCCTGTCTGGAATTTATGCGACTACGACCGCGAAGAAGATACGACAAAACTAAAATTAATACTAAAACTAAACATAAAACTAAGCATTTATAAAAAAAAAAAAAATAAATAAAGACAACTCATAAAAACTAGCAAACCTGCTCTAAAACGAATTAAAACTAACTGAATTAGAGAAAAAAAAGTCAAAACTAAATAAAACTAAACTATAATGACAAATCCAAAACGATTATAACCTTGCTTTGGTTGTGACTTTGTTCTGTTACACTCCTTTTTGTTCGTTTTAGGGTATGTTTACACGGCAACATTAGGATCTAATTCCGCAAAGATTTCTCCTTTGCGTTATAAAATCATTCCGCGTTAAGACGAAGCCGCTATGATAACGATCTGCGTTAACATGAGTCCGCGAGGACGGCTGAATACGCTGTAGTGGCCATGCCAGACCAGTAGCTGGCGATCTCCTAACTGTCCTCCTTCGATGGTACGTTAGGGATTGACTCAGGCATTGGCGAATATAAGAAATGCGTCTCCGCTGGTAAGAGTGTAGACGCAGTAAGTCTAACTTTGGTGGAGAAGCAACAGCAAACTGAGCACAGTTAGCAGCACGTATGTTCTGAAACCGGCCATTGTTGTTGTGGTTGTTCCTTCTTTTTCTGCAGCTTTATTGTGTCATAGAGGCTGGCAAACCAGCTTAGAGGCGCATTACCGCCACCAACTGGCCTGGAGTGGGTTAACTGGCGGTTCTTGGCTGCGCGCACATGCGGTGACGTCATATTTTACCCCGGAACGCTCCGATTCGTGTTAACACGGAGCTGAAATGCGGAGCGTATCGATAACATTCCACCCTGAACCCTGGTATCAAAAGTTTCCGGGTTCAGGCACTCAAGGCACCGTTTCCATGTTAACAGAAGGCTAATCCGCGATGAAATCTTCCCGGAGTCGACTGAATCCTACGCCGTGTAAACGGCCCCTTAGTGTTGTTTCCTAAATGCCTAACCAGGGAAATAGTCTGCAAATTAGGAATGTCATGAGAACCAATGCTCACGATACCATTCGATACTATGATGAAAAAAGAATCGTCGATACTAATTTTTAAAATAAACAAAGTTCTTTATTTTCAATTAAAGGTAGCTGTTAATTTGTCCTATTTTTTAACCCCTTCCCGTGCCCTAAACAAAAAGAAAACCCTAAGTTTCAAAGGAAAAACAAGGACCAAAGTGAGCCGGCCAACTTAACAAAAGGACAGTATGTGGCTCAGACCAACCCCGTACAGGACTGTCGGAACTGGCCACATACCGCTACCCCTACCCTAACAAACACAACCTACTAAATCCTGTCAAAAGAAAAACCAAAAACAGGACGTCTGGACTCACCTGGTCAAACAAAAAGCAAAGGCTAACAAGTGTTCAGAGAACGCAAACCTCCACCAAGCACCCTGAATGATGTGCATGTGTGGATCGACTATTTCTTTTGAAATTAAACAGTTTCCAGGTTGTTCCATACAGCAGAAAAAGTTTTTAAAAATGTATCTGAAAATAAACAAACAAACAAAAAACCCTGGTTTCCAATCAAGACAATTGTTTCATGGAAAAAAAGCTAAAACATTTCATTTCCTAGGTCTCAGGAGGTTAATGCTGATTATCTGATGTTTTCTCACATTTTAACATACTATAATACTAGTTATTACTCACTCAGATAATATGTGAAAAAAAAGTAAAAAAAACAAAACAAAAAAAAAACTCTATTAATTACAGTCTAATAACAATTAGTAATTGATTTACATAAAAGAACAGGAAAGTTACAGGAATGTCAGTGTATGGGATGATGCATAAGTGTCCACTGTATTGGCTAATATGGAACTAAGACAACAAAACCCATGAATATACAAGAGAACATCTATAGAATAACTGTCCACTGTAGTGACCACTATGCATGAAAGGGTTAATCTAGAGGAGTTTGTGGAAGCGCCCACTTTGGAGGTTTTTAACCCTTTCATGTATACTGGTCACTACAGTGGACAGCTATTCTACAGCTGTTCTCTTACATATTCATGGATTTTTTTTTTTTGTTTGTTTGTTTGCTTGTTTTTGCACATATCTTTATTAAAGTTTTAAGACACTACACATCTTTTCTGACATGAATTGGTAACATTGTGTAGATCTCCCCTGAGCATACTCTCACCCCCAGAACTACAAGCCCCCCTCAGTTTTCACACAATTTATCTGTAAATACATGTTTCTTCGTTTCAAAAATTAAATACAAGGTGTCCAGCTGAATGGACATTTTTGCAACTTCATGTAAAATAGGTTCATAAGATCATTATTATTATTATTATTATTATTATTAGTAGTAGTAGTAGTAGTAGTAGTAGTAGTAGTAGTAGTATGTCTTTTTTTAACTTAATTTTTTATTTATTTATTTATTTTTTTTTTTTTCATGAGAAAATTTTCAATTGCATTGTTTTTTTTCATGCTTAAAGAGGAATAAAAACAGTCAGGAAAAAAATCTTGATTAAGGTTCTCATAATTCGTGCATGAAAGGGTTAAACGACATGATTACCCTAAGAATCTATGCAGCCAGAGAACAACCGGCTAACACACAAATAAGCAACACCCACACAACAGCTGGACCTCTTAACTGCTCACAGTCTTGCAAAAACAGAAGCTCCAACTCGAAACACAAACAGTTCAAAACTTACCAAATGCCCAAATTAAGTCACGAAAAAACAAAGTGACACAACCTACAGTTACCAAAGACACAAACGATAGCTTATCAAAAGGGCTACAAATGACTCAAAACCTAAGGTTCTAATTGGACTGAGCCCCCATGAATATGTTATGACCTGAAGGTTGAAACATATTTGACAAAGGACACAGGAAACAAAAGGGTTCTGATTATGAAGTTCTTTATTTTTAATTAAAGGTAGGTGTTGATTTGTCTTTTTTTTAACCCCTTCCCGTGCCCTAAACAAAAAGAAAACCCAAAGTTTCAAAGGAAAAACAAGGACCAAGGTGAGCCGGCCAACTTAACAAAAGGACAGTATGTGGCTCAGACCAACCCCGTACAGGACTGTCGGACCTGGCCACATACCGCTACCCCCCTACCCTAACAAACACAACCCCGCAACTAAATCCTGTCAAAAGAAAAACCGAAAACATGACGTCCGGACTCACCTGGTCAAAGAAAAAACAACAAAACACATTAAATACAGAATATAATTAAAAATGTTATAAAAGCAAAAATAACAAAAAGAAGAAAGCAATGATCACCCAAGAAAATAAAGTAAGAATTATAACTAAAAAACCTAAAAAAGACAAAGGGGGAAAAAGGTGCGTCAGAACATAACAACTGGTAACATAAACATAAGAATAAATAAATAAATAAATGGGGGGGGGATTACATTGTTCCAAAAAAAAATCCATAAACTGTTGCCATTTATTGTAGAATTTGTTCAAGTTTCCCCGATTTGAATATCTAATTTAGAAGCACAATATCTAATGTTTTAGTGTCACAAAGCATTAACTGTCTCCAGTTATGGTTTAGGATGTGTATTGCATTTCATCTTCACTCTTTCTTTGTTTTACTCAAATGTGAATCCATGTTGTATAGTGGCGAACAAGCTGACAAAGGAGTTAATTAGTGGTACAGTCAACTGAAAATAATTATTTGGATTTAGCTCATTGTAGCAAATTTATTAGGGAAAAAAAGGAGAAAAGAACATTTTGTTGATGAGTGGCCAGTTATAGCAGATTCATTTGTCAAGGTTAAGAGATGCTAATGCTTATACCGTCTTCTGAAATAATTGGTCATTACTTGTTTTTGTTTTTTTTTTTCTTTTTGTTTTCAAAATTTTCAGGAAACACAAAACAATTAACCAGAAATGTAGTATTTGATGATTTAGGCAAAAAAGTCATTTGTATCAAAAAAAAAAAAAAAAAAAAATCTATCAACATAATCAACATATTAAACATAAATATAGCACACATACTTTTAATTCAAAATAATGTTGTATTTGTATTTACTTCTGTATTGCATTGTGATTTCTTCACTTCAGTGTGAATAAAACCTTTTCCATGCTTTCATCATTTCCATTCATCCAGACTACTGCAGTGGTACTCTTTAAGGCAGTGTTTTTCAACCTCGGGGTCGGGAACCCACGTGGAATTCAAATGGGTCGCCTGAAATTTCTAGTAATTGATAATAATAAAAAAAAAAAAAAAAAAAAAAACACTAAAAAAAATATGGTGAGTTGACAGAGACAATTCCAATACATAAAAGACACGACAAACTCCGAAGCTGAAACTGAAGCACTGTGGTTCTGTTTATCTGTCAAATGTTCATTGTGGTCAGTTTCAGATGCTGCAGCTCTTTCATAATTCGTAGTTTGAGTTCTTGTCTGTTCAGTATTAATTGTCAGCCTTGTAAATCCAAGCTGGACTGACTGTACATATCCTGACCAAGGAAAATCAAATTCTCCCTTTGTGCAGTAATCTACACCTGGCTTTTCTGCCTCCGTCCATTATAATATACATTATATAGACTAAATGTCGTCTAAAATTAATGTTTATTTGCAACATTGTATAGCTCGTCTCGGCTCAGCTCGGTTCGACTCGATATTCCTGGAGACCATTTCCGTTACAGGATACTACCAACTTTACAGTGCCTGGACGTCATAGCGATGCGGCACGTTATTTCCTTGTCGTCTGTTCAGAGAGTTGCAGATAAACTCACTCGTTGCGTGTTGTCTCGTCTGAATTTTTACGTCGGCCACCAAAGACTGAATCTCCTCGACCGACCATGGTGTAGTTTTGGGCTGTTATCATGTGAATTAATGTACCGCTACATTTACTGTCCACTTCTGCATCTGTTTTTTGTAAAACGGTAGGTCTCAGAGAAAACTGTCTGACCAATCAGTGGTCTGCAGTGTTATACGTCACAGTTTAGTATCGCTTGGAACCTCGGCGGAAGTGATACCATAAAACTAGTACCAGGTACCAGATTCCAGGTCCTTTTTCGTAATGGAAACGTAAAAAGGCCGAGTTGAATCAAGTCGAGTCGAGCTGGTACCACGCAGTGGAAACGCGGCATATTACATAATCAAAAACAAATTAATTTTTGAGAAAAAAAGTCGCCAGAAATTTGTGATGTTAAAATGGGAATTTTTGCTGTTTGATTTGTACATGAATAATGAAATAAGGAGTCATTTTTTCAATTTCCAATTGTTGATTCTCAGTTGAATATGAAAAGAACGAATGATACACGGATTCTTTAACCACAAGTTCTATACTCAGTGCCAATGAAAACGCAACACTTGAGGATTCTTATATTTTTTTAAATCGATGAGGATTTTTATTCCATAAGCTCTTTGGAATTAATCATAGGCCATTTCTAGACAGTAAAAATAAAAAATCACATCCAAATTTGTTGACAAAAAAATAAGGATAAAGAAAGAAACTCAAGGACCCCCAAAACCAAAAGTCACAAAGCGGTCCCGGAGGTGCTGCAGCTCAATGTAGCGATCCTGCTGTGGCGTGGTCACACGTGTTTGTCCAGGGCGAGGTCTGTCTGCAGTTGAGCCAGTTTCTTCATGCCTTTGTTGCATCCTGACTATAGTGGACACATGGCATCCAAAACGGCGCGACACCTGCCGAGCAGAGATTCCGGCCTCCAGGAGCCCCATAGTATGGCATCTGTGGTCACGTGTCAGTCTAGGCATCGCTGAGTTATTGCACACGATTTTCCTGTTTTTCAGCTTGCCTTTATATACAGAACATGAGCACTCCTTAACTGACCACAGTTCCTTAAGTTGAGCAGTTCATTGCTGAGCAATGAGAAAAACAAGTCTTATGAATGCAGACAAGTTCATTCAAGCGTGACAATAGCTCAGCCCGTCTCAGGTTGTTAAGAAATTGTCTGGGATTATCTTATACAGGTGAAACTTAAACATACTGATGCAGCTCAGGAACAATAAAACACATTCAAGTGTTGCGTTTTCATTGGCACTGAGTATATCAACGCCACTAACAGAGCTGTTGAAGAAACAATAAATTGTACATCTTATTTAGTCATATGTGGTTTAACTGTTCAACTTTAACATATGATGTGAGGCTAAATTATAAAACTTGCAGAGAGCTGAGAGTGACACAAAATTGCTTTTCCATCACTCCATATTGCCTCCTCTTCAGCCTAGTTACTGTGCAGCTGGATAATTAGACAGTAGATGATGAGTTCAAGAGCGCTCCAACATGTGACAATTCAGAGTAAGCTGCCAAATAAATCCCATTCCAACACAAACTAATGAATAAATCTTTTGACAGCAAAAAAAAAAAAAAAAAAAATGTTGTCAAAGTTCTCGATTTGAAGACTTTTTCCGGCTCTGCTGCATGTGTAGTGTCGCATTTGTGACACGACAGCCAATTTTCTCCTTAACCTCCTGCCGTAACTCTCGCTATCTCCGCAGGTGTGTGTGCTCACCTACAGGACGACCACTGATCCACCGGATGTTCACAACAGCCCGATGTGGGACCAGATGTTGTTGTTGTTGTGTTACCTCGGCTGCAGAGTCACCTTTTTTATCAATCATTACACCGACACCTCTCGTCTTAAACTATCGGGTGTATGGACGACCTTGTCTGTCGACCCGAACCGAAATGAATTTGGACCTGGTTTGTAGTTCATCAAGGTCCCACGTGATGAAACAGCCCTAGTCGTTGATCTCCCTCTAATTTAATGATAACTATCACCTGTTCTCCGAGCACAGCGCCACACTCTAGATGGTTTGTGAGTAATTGGTCTGTGCCTTTTGCTTGATTAATTTGATTGCTACATTTTTCACTGTCCCCTCTCTAGTGATTGCTTTGGCACTACAGGTGCTGGGTTTCATTAATTACGTCCTTAATTGGTTTAGAAATGTTGCGCGCAAGTTTGTTTTGAGGGGAAGGCTGTGGTTTGTTGCGAGCGGCAAAACATCTCAGCGTGCTTCTCCCACTTAAAAAGATAAATGAACCTCATCTTTTCAGCAGATTGTGGTGAAGATTCCAGGAGGCATCGAAACACAAGGACAACCAGCAGCCGGGACTGCTGGGAGTTTTGAGTGGAAGATGGATTCTGCAAACTAATGCGCATTATTGTTCGCTCATACGTCGTCCGTGGTGTTTTTGATGTATTATCTGAAATCTGAGCACAGAAGAACAGAGTCAACAGAAGCAGACTGAGGGTTGTACCATACGGACCGTTCTTGTGTTTGTTAACTCTTTAAAACCTGGCGTATCATCACTGACACACTCTGCGCATGTGCAGTTTAGATGGCTGTAACTCTTTCACTGTTTGTGCAATTTGGAAAAATCCCAACGGTTTCCGAAATCGGAGACTTTATAGGCTTTATTGGGTCATTAGGTTAACCCTTTCATGCATGAATTATGAGAACCTTAACCATGATTTTTTTCCGGAGTGTTTTTATTCCTCTTTAGGCATGAAAAAAAAAAAAACAGTGCGATTGAATTTTTTATGAATCTATTTTTCACGGAGTTACAAAAATGTCCACTCAGCTGGACGGCATGCGTTAAATTTTTGAAGCGAAGACACATATATTTAAAACTCATCATCATAAAGCAGGGGTGTCAAACTCATTTTAGTTCAGGGGCCACATTCAGCCCGATTTGATCTCCAGTGGGCCGAACCAGTAAGATGATAACAGTGAAAAAAGTAAAAATACATTATGATCAGGTTTACATCTACAAAGTTTCCTTAAAAATCTGAACAACATGAACAACTTGAATTGTCTTAAGAAAAACACATGTAATTTTAATAATATTCTGCCTCGTATGTGGAACCTGAATGAAAATGACTTTCTCACCATTGATTGTTAATATCGTCAGTGCAATCTTTACATTTCACAAATTCATCCTGTAGGTCGGATTGGACCCTTTGGTGGGCCTGATTTGGCCCCCAGGCCGCATGTTTGACACCTGTGCTACAAATAATGACAAATCCAAGTTTTTCTTTTTGTTTTAGTACAAAAAAACCCCATTAAATCATGAATATATTTACATTTTACAAAAAAGATGTGAATAACTTGAAAAAACAGAAATTTCATTTGAAAAATTAGTGCAATTTTAACAATATTCTGCTTCGACTTATTATTTCTACATGTAAATTTACACACAGTGTTCCATAAACATTTGGCAACAGGCACAATATTGTTCAAATTTTGGAGTTAGGAACTAAAATTTGAACAATTTCTACAATATTCCATCTCTTATTATTATTATTATTATTATTAACACAACTACAGATCACAGTGGATCCATAAATGCACAAAACATTTAGTAACAGGCAGAATATTTTTAAAATTGCACATTTTGGGTTTTTCATCTTTGTTTTTATTAATGTATTTGCATTTTATTGTGAAAGAATAGTTTTGTAAATGTAAATATTTTCACAGTGTAATGTTATTTTTTTCACTTAAATTTTTTCCACATAACTTTTCCCTAAAGAAAATTTGTAGTTGTCATTATTTATGGGTTATTATGCTGGTATTTTTACCGTAGATCTCATTGGTCTGTATGTGGAACCTGAACCAAAATGATTTGGACTACCTGGACAGTTCAGCTTAATTTTTGCACTTTGATCCCGCGGGCCGGAATGGAACCTTTGGCAGGCCAGATTTGGCCCCCGGGCCGTATGTTTGACACCTGTGTCATAAAGTGATATACTGTGTGAAAACAATGAAATAAAAACATTTTTAATGCAGCTATGTTGAGCCACATTATGTAATAAATTCCCATTATGTAATAAAAGTTCAAAATGTAATAAGAATGTCACATCATCTTGTAATAAAGCCGCATTATGTAATAAACTGACACATTTTGTAATAAACTATGTCAACGCATTATACAGTAAATTTTTTCACATCATGTAGAAAGTTATTACAATTTGAGAAATTTGTTACAAAATGCACTTGACACATTTTTATTTTAAAAAAAAAATGTAATAACATGGTTCATTATGTATGTACCAAAGGTGTGATGGTTTAGCTCTCTTTTATATCCAGAAATGTTGTTTACATTGTTAAAGACACTTTCCTGATTTGTTTTTTTTTTTTTTTTTTTTTTTTTTTTCAACTGGCATAGACACCTTATATTAATCAAAATCTTTTAATTTGCCTTAAAAAGGTTCTGTTTAGAAATAAAGCCATTTATTGTTCAACATCAGCATGTTCTACTTTGTGTGTGCATGTTGGAGTGTGTGTACCAATTGCGAATGTAATGCTAATAGGTAGGCTATCATTAGCACTACTACAACTACTAATCTGCAGGGCTACTTCAATTAAAAAGGGCAAAAAAAATCTACTTGAGTGTCGTTATTACATAATGAACCATGTTATTACATTTTCCTGAAAATAAAAATGTGTCAGATGCTGCAACTCTTTCATAATTCACAGTTTGAGTTCTTGTTTGTTCAGTATTAATTGTCAGCCTTGGAAATCCAAGCTGGACTGACTGTACATATCCTGACCAAGGAAAATAAAATTCTCACTTTGTGCAGTAATCTACACCTGGATTTACTGCCTCTGTCCATAATAATATACATTATATAGACTAAATGTCATCTAAAATGAATGTTTATTTGAAACATAGTATAGCAAATTATTACATGATCAAAAACATTAATTTTAGCAAAAAAAAAAGTCTTCATTTTGAATGTCTGAATGTCAGAAATTTGTGATGTTAAAATGGGGTCACGAGCCAAAAAAGCCTGAGAACCACTGTACTAACAGCATATTTTCTAACCTCTTAGAACAGGGGTGTCAAACTTATTTTAGTTCAGTTCCACATTCAGCCCGATTTGATCTCCAGTGGGCCGGACCAGTAAAATAATAACAGTAAAATAAGTAAAATTATATTATGATCAGGTTTACGTCTACAAATTTTCCTTAAAAATCTGAATAACATGAACAACTTGAATTGTCTTAAGAAAAACAAATGCAATTTTAACATTATACTTCGGTTTATCAGTTTATCATTTACACATGTGCATTACAATCACACAAAATATGTAGTAACAGGCAGAATATTGGTAAAATTGCATTTACTTAAGACATTTCCGTTTGTTCATATTTGTTCAGGTTATTCACATTTTTTGTAAATGTATAGTTTGATAATGTAAACACTTTCATGTAATTTTACTTTTTTACACCAAAAAACAAAGAGAGAATTTGGGGTTGTCATTATTTATAGGTTATTATGATAATATTTTACTGGTCTGACCCACTTCAAATCTAATTGGACTTTATGTGTCTGTATGTGGAACCTGAATTAAAATGATTTTGACACCATTGATTGGTCATATCTTCAGTGTAATTTTTTGCAGTTTTTCACAAATTCATCCTGCAGGCCAGATTGGATCCTTTGGCGGGCCGTATTTGGCCCCCGGGCCACAAGTTTGACACCTGTGTCTTAGTGAGTCAAAATAAGAAAAACAGTCCAGACGAACCATTTTAGGGTTAGGGTTTAAAGGGTTAAGAAGCACTGACGTTCCATCGGCAGAGCTGGAGGCTAAACAGTGACAGTTCTGTCAGGTGGGAGGGTCGAAAATGAAATTTACACCACACCAATATAGATCATCTGGACACCTTGTGCAATTATTTTAATGGTGTACCAGAAGAAGGAGGCTTCTCAGTCTAATAAGTTAACCCTTAGCAATGAAGTGAGGTTTCTGGATCTGCACTCCCTGCTGGGTCAGTGGGTCAAGGATCTGACTAATGGGCCAAAGTCACCTTGAGGAAAAACCATAACTGGTTATCATTTTGGCTAATGTAATGAAATCAGAAGTGACCGTATTTGGAGAAAAAGGTGGAGCAGAAAAAAAGAGTACAAGTGTTCAGAGAATGCAAACCTCTGCCAAGCACCCCGAATGGTGTGCATGTGTGGATCGACTATTTCTTTTTAAATTAAACAGTTTCAAGGTTGTTCCATACAGCTGGAAAAGTTGTAGCTCGGTACCAGTCATGTGTATGTCAAATTATATTAAATTTCAATCAATAGTTGTTGAGTTCTAATAAAAAATGCGTCGTAAATGGGATTTTCAGTGTTAAATGTAAATGTCCACAGAGTCCAAATTCCTCAGTGGATGTGGACAATTTTGTGGCAGATACAAGATATTGTTATAAGCTATGGGTGGATCAAATTAGAGGCTAATCGGAGTCATTTTGAATTTTTTTTATGAATTTTTAAAAATTGCTCAATGAATAGAGATAGGAAAATTGTAGATTTTGTGACCTTGCTGCGACCTTGAACTTTGGCCTACTTGGCCCAGAATTTAATGGGTCAGTCCCAGGGCCTAGGCCTATCTGTGGGGACAATTTGGTAAAGATGGTTGGAATAGTTTTCCCGTAAAGTTGCTAACAAACAAACACACAAAGCAAAGTGATCACCCCCTGGCGGAGGTAAAAATAAATCCTCTGTCAATTTTAAGCCTTAACCCATAAACACCCAAACCTTCACCAGCGACCAAAACCATCTACTGATCTAAAATACTTAATACCTGTTGAGCCATTAATCCTATGAATCCATGTAAATAATTTGTGTAAAATACAGTTTATCATCTTTACATGGTCATCAGATATGACCCATTTGGACGTTTGGAGACTTCATAGTTACCGTGGAAACACTGTCATCTTCTACAACATTGATTCACCAGTAAAAGCCAAGGACAGTGGATGGAGACACTTGTTTTATGTTCAGTTAATGATAGATTTTGTAGGAATAGTCACTTTTTCTTCAGTTTTCAGAAGAAGAATAGCATTTATTGTCATTAGACAGCAGAGTACAATGTGCAGTACATCAAACGAAATTAACACTTTCATGCACGAATTATGAGAGCCTTAATCAAGATTTTTTTTCCCTGAGTGTTTTCATGTGTCTTTAAACATGAAAAAAAAAAAACATGTGATTGAAAAATCTCTTTAAAAAAAAAAAAAAAAAAAAGATAAAATAAAATAAATAAAAAGTAAAAAAAAAAAAAAAAAACATTAAAAAAAGTTTAAAAATACATAATAATAATAATAATAATAATAATAATTAATAATAATAATCAGCTGGACACCTTGCGTTTAATTTTTGAAGCAAACAAATATGTATTTACTGATAAACTGTGTGAAAACTATGAGGGAGGGCTTGTGATTCTGGGGATTTATGCTCAGGGGAGATCTACACAAGGTTACCAATTCATGTCAGAAAAGATATGTAATGTCTTAAAACTTTAATAAAGATATAAGGAAAAAATAAAATCCATGAATATACAAGAGAACAGCTGTAGAATAGCTGTCCACTGTGGTGACCAGCATACATGAAAGGGTTAAAATTGATGTTCGGGACATCAGTTTTCCCTGTTTTTGATATAATATATAATAACCTTTGACTTTATTTTGAGCTTTTATGAACATCTACATGATCAGTAAATTAAATATAGGAAAATATCTGATGTTTACTGAAAAACTGCAAAATGCAGAGGATAATATTATAATAAAGGGTGATAAAACAGTTAAGACAGATTAAATATAGATTAAAAAAAAAATTTGGGAGGGCGTCACAAAAGTAGCACTAGGTCTTTATGGGTTAAGAATAACTACAGTCACACCCATCAATCCAAGCCCCCATGGTAGGTATCAAAACATCTACTGGTGCTGAAATGGTATTAATAGAGCAATGACTTACAACAGATCCAAACAAAGAGAATGAGACCAGAATGATTCTCTGAAAAATATTCATGCATTATTTCTTGTTATATTACTTCTTCAGTGTTAGCTAGTGGATGCTGACTTCAAAAATGCCTGGATCCGATGGATGTCAGTGGTTGTATATAGACAGCTACTGGGAACTGGCTTCACTTTCAAGTTGCAGTTGCTGTCCATTGGGAAAACCCCAGCAATGAGATGAAAGGAAAACTCAAGGCGTATACATTCAGATGTGTACTGTATGGACTGTACTGACTTTTAATATAACTAATCTCTGAATGTTTTTGGTGCATTATACAGGGTGGGGAAGCAAAATTTACAGTGAACATTTAGTTGTTTTTTCTCAGCAGGCACTACGTCAATTGTTTTGAAACCAAACATATATTGATGTCATAATCATACCTAACACTATTATCCATACCTTTTCAGAAACTTTTGCCCATATGAGTAATCAGGAAAGCAAGCGTCAAAGAGTGTGTGATTTGCTGAATGCACTCGTCACACCAAAGGAGATTTCAAAAATAGTTGGAGTGTCCATAAAGACTGTTTATAATGGAAAGAAGAGAATGACTATGAGCAAAACTATTACGAGAAAGTCTGGAAGATACTATTAAAGAAGAATGGGAGAAGTTGTCACCCCAATATTTGAGGAACACTTGCGAAGTTTCAGGAAGTGTGTGAAGGCAGTTATTGAGAAAGAAGGAGGACACATAGAATAAAAACATTTTCTATAGTGTCAGTTTTCTTGTGGCAAATAAATTCTCATGACTTTCAATAAACTAATTGGTCAAACACTGTCTTTCAATCCCTGCCTCAAAATATTGTAAATTTTGCTTCCCCACCCTGTACATATATATATATATATATATATATATATATATATATATATATATATATATATATATATATATATAGATAGATAGATAGATAGATAGATAGATAGATAGATAGATAGATAGATAGATAGATAGATAGATAGATATATATATATATATAGATAGATATATACATACATACATACATACATATATATACATACATATATATATATATATATACATACATACATACATATATGTATATATATATATATGTATATATATATGTATATATATATGTATGTATGTATATATGTATGTATATATATATATATATATCTGTATTGAAGTGAGTTGAGCTGATATGATGAGTCAAAAAGCAATTAATAAGTCAAATGACATTTTAGTAGTTATTAAATACCGCTCAGTAACATGAAAACAAGACGTCCCTCTATGTTGAGTCTGTTGGGATCATGTTTTAGGGCTAATTAACAGGCATATATTTGATGAAAAGAGCATTAATTAATGAAAATTTATGATAATTTGGATTCTTTAGTGTGTGTGTATGTAAGCAGTAATCACATACTCTGTCAGCAGAGCCAAACTGGTGGCAAAAAGTGACAGTTCTGTCAGGTGGGATGGCCAAAATGAAAATTACAGAGGAATATAGATCATCTGGACACCTCATCCAATTATTTTAATGGTTTGGCAGCAGAAGACAGGTTATTTTACACTAATAAGCCAACCCTTAGCAGTGGGGAGTGGTTTCCTGACTTGTACTGCTGGGTCAAGTAGATCAAGGATCCAATGTTACCTTGTAGAAAAACACATAGAAATCTCTTAATGCAGGGAATTTTATACTTTGCAGTCATTTCCTGGAGTCCCAATATTTGAGTTTTCTCATTTTTATTTTCGTACATTATTTATATATACAGGGTCGGGAAGCAAAATTTTCAATGAACATTTAGTTGTTTTTTCTCAGCAGGCACTACGTCAGTTGTTTTGAAACCAAACATATATTGATGTCATAATCATACCTAACACTATTATCCATACCTTTTCAGAAACTTTTGCCCATATGAGTAATCAGGAAAGCAAACGTCAAAGAGTGTGTGATTTGCTGAATGCACTCGTCACACCAAAGGAGATTTCAAAAATAGTTGGAGTGTCCATAAAGACTGTTTATAATGGAAAGAAGAGAATGACTATGAGCAAAACTATTACGAGAAAGTCTGGAAGATACTATTAAAGAAGAATGGGAGAAGTTGTCACCCCAATATTTGAGGAACACTTGTGCAAGTTTCAGGAAGCGTGTGAAGGCAGTTATTGAGAAAGGAGGAGGACACATAGAATAAAAACATTTTCTATTATGTCAATTTTCTTGTGGCAAATAATTTCTCATGACTTTCAATAAACTAATTGGTCATACACTGTCTTTCAATCCCTGCCTCAAAATATTGTAAATTTTGCTTCCCCACCCTGTATATTTATAGGTAATTTTATTGTTTTAATACATGTAAATATTCTTTATTAAACATTAAAAAGTCAAAAAAAAATATGCAAAATCTCATGTAAAGTTAGAGCAAAAAACTATATGTTAATTATGGAAAATTACCGTATTTTTATGAGATGGTTATTTTCCGTTATTTAACAGTATTTTTTCGGCACCCCTGCTGCCAGAATAATACCGTTTTTTTATGTTTTTTTTTTTGTTTGTTTGTTTTTTTTACGGTGTACAATTTGCATTACATATTGAACAAGCTGTTTAAACGATGACATTTGGAGGATTTGTTTTGTTATTTTTGGCTGCAGTCGGTCTTATGAAGCAAAAGTGATAAAATCAGATGATGGTCCATCAGCCACTGTCGAGTGCTTTGACATAATCGTGAAAACAGACATTATCTGTTGTTTGTAGACTGTCTGATGAATCATGAATGCACAGTGGACATGTTGAGCTTTCAGACACATTGAATGGATGTAATTTTTCTTTTTTTCCCCTTTTTTTTCCCTGAAGCCACTCCTGTAAGACTATATAGAATATAGCACAGACAGGGACATAAACACTGAGCTTTGGTTGTATTGGTTATATTATTAAACTTTAATCTGAGGTGTTTTTATATCACATTCTGAGTGTGATAAATGTTTATATGTAGTTTGATGGATAGAAAACATTTTTCGACCTCTATATGAGTGGGAATCAGTGCCTTATTGCATCATTTAAACACAGGTTTGGGTTCAGCATCAACAAAATGTTCTGCCTTTTCTTCTTTTTGGAGATTTTGTAACATTTTTAGGATTTCTATTGACTTTTAATGAGATGAGACAATTTTTAATGCTTGTTTTCTGAAGGTTCAACCTGGAAAGACACATGCAGTGGAGTATTACATGAGAAATGACTGATGCTGACTTGTTTTTCTTGCTCTTGCTGTGGCTTGTGTTAGATTAAATGGTACTGTCAATATAATCTTTGCAGCCACTCTTTTCTTTTTTATATATATTTAGCTCCTTACACCATTCCTAAAGAGGTTTTATCTTTCAAATGCCCACCTTTATGAATAAGAATTTGTTCTTAACTTGCCTATTTAACCCATAAAGACTGAGTACTACATTTTTGACAGTTCCAAAATATATTTTTATTATATGTTTATAATTTAACTTTTCTTAACCCCTTTAGCCCTATCAGCCCGCCCGTGGGCTGAAAAAATTATATTGATATTCATCTACTGTAAAAATATAATAAATCAGGACAATGAATGTTTTTTTCAACTTTTGCTCAAAGTTTAGACCCCAGTGTTAATAAAAGTAAATCAAAAGTGTATTTTAGTGCAAACTTTAATGTTCGAACATGATTTTTAATCTTTGTGGGGTGAAATATACGCTATTAAAAATCTCCGACACAAACAATTAATTTATGCATATCATCGTCAATCCAGCCGAAAAAAAACAGGCGAGGATAAAAAATTCTAATTTCTCTTTTAGTTTGTTACAGTTTACTCAGGCATAGTAATAGATACAATATTTTAGACAATGGGAATAGATTCTGTGAGGTCTCTAAATGTCCATAGACACCAAGAACATCCATATGAACCTTATTATTGTGAAGGAATTCTTCATTTACTTTTGGTGTGTCTTTTTAGGTGTTTTTCCCCTGAAAATATGGTCAGGGTTAAACAGGTTGAGTGATTTATCAACTGTTTATTATGACATTATCCTCTGTATTTTGCCTTTTTTTCAATGAACATCAAGTATTTTTCTATATTTAACTTACTGATCATGTGAATGTTCATAAAAACTCAGATTAAAATTGATGGTTATAATATCAAAAACAGAAAAACCTGAAGAAAAAGTGACTTTTTCTGCAAAATACATCATTAACCCTTTCATGCATGATGTCCACATTTATGGACACATAGTTCCTAAGCGTTATAAAGGCAATATTCTCCAAACCACATGAGGGCAGTCTCTATAGACCCTTACCCATACAATGAAAAAAAGCATCATCTTAGTTTTAGAATTTGGACTGCTCTGTGATCTCATAGTTAACCTCTTAAAACCTAGCTATAGGTTTTCTGTCCACATTTTTGGACAAGAGTTTCACAGTTTTATTAAGAAAAAAAAAAAAAAAAAAAAGTTCACTGCAAAGGGCATTCCATAATTTAAAAAAAAATGCATCTGAAAAACTGTTTCACCATGATGTTTCCAATATAGGCAATTATTTAATTAAAAAAAGCCTAAACTTGTTCTTTCCTGGGTCTCAGGAGATTACATATCGTCTTAATAAAACCATATTTACAAAAAAAAATCAAAACGCATTTCAACTTTAGCCTAATTTTGAGTAAAAAAAATCTAGATACTGTTTTCAGAATTCATGCATGAAAGGGTTAACAGAACATAAACCCAGTTTCATCGACTATCATTGATCCAACTCCATGGGTTTTACTGGTGAATCAATGTTGTAGTTGATGACAGTGTTTCCACGGTAACTACGGAGCCTCTGAATGTCCAAATGGGTCATATCTGATGACCGTGAAAAAACAACAAACTTCAGTTTACACCAGTTATTTACATGTATTGATAGTATTATTGAATCAACAGGTATTAAACAGTTTAGATCAGTAGATGGTTTTGAGTTTGGGTCTTTATGGGTTAAATAAAAGTTAAATTTCCTTTATGTAAAATTTGCATGTAATAACTTTTTATTTTATTCATTTTATTTATTTAACCTTTATTTAACCAGGAAGAAAATCCCATTGAGATTAAGAACCTCTTTTCCAAGGGAGTCCTGGGCCAAGAGGCAGCACAACACATAGTTACAACATACAGTTACATTATATGGTTACAACATACAGCGTGGGGAAGCAAAATTTACAATATTTTGAGGCAGGGATTGAAAGACAGTGTATGACCAATTAGTTTATTGAAAGTCATGAGAATTTATTTGCCACAAGAAAATTGACATAATAGAAAATGTTTTTATTCTATGTGTCCTCCTTCTTTCTCAATAACTGCCTTCACACGCTTCCTGAAACTTGCGTAAGTGTTCCTCAAATATTCGGGTGACAACTTCTCCCATTTTCTTTCTGGTATTATTTGTTATAGGTATTATTTGTACGAATGTGGTATACGACATTTTGTTCATGCTTTCTTATATTCTTCATTTCATAGGTCTTATGTATCTCATTGTTGTGTTTTTTTTTTTGTTTTTTTTGTAGTTTTGTTTGTTTTGTTTTTTTGTTTGTTTTTTTTTTCTCTCTCTTCTGCCCAGTTTACTCAGTTCTGGTTGTAGTTATTGTCACCATTATAATTGTCTCCATGCTTGTTGCTGTTTGTATTGTTGATACTTTCTTGTGAGGGTCTTCGCTTCGCCACCTTCTTCTCTCTTGTTCTCTCCCCTTCTTCTACCCCCCCACCCCCATCCACCATATCAGGTCCGGCATCAAAATGTGGTTCAACAAAACTCATAATAAACACAGTAGAATATCAAAGGGCGCTTCATATACTTTATGAAGTTACCCTTGGCAAAGCAAATTTGTTCAGCACCAAAAGGAACCAGACTACCATTCTGCTGTTAGGACGCTGGACAAGACAAGTAGGGAAAAAAAAAAAAAAAAGTAGTGTGAGATACTCCCTGGTAAAATGTCCAAATAAAAGAGGATACACAAGCAAAGGTGTCAGAAAAATGGGCAATGATGACTGGGAGTACAGTTGGTGTCGGCTGCTGCCTTATCGGTACAGACAGCTGCCTGTCAGCCAGCTGAGCCCAAGTAGAAAATAGAAAGAAAAGAAAGAAAAAGAAAAAAAAAAGAAGAAAAAAAAAACAAAAAAAAAAACATGATTCCCAAAAATTTCTAAAGTTGGATTTGTTGCTGCTGTCAACAAGTGTTTTGGTGTTCTTGTGTACGATTTGAACTTCAAATCATATTTTACTGCATTTCTAACGGTCTTGTTGTCTACCTCAAGTTCAATTGCCATTTTTCTCATGGATTTGGTTGGATCCTTTAGGATTTTGGATTTGAGAGTTTTAATAAAAGCTTTGGTACGTTTTTTTTTGTTGCTTCCTCCACTTCCAGACTTTCTCGTAATAGTTTTGCTCATAGTCATTCTCTTCTTTCCATTATAAACAGTCTTTATGGACACTCCAACTATTTTTGAAATCTCCTTTGGTGTGACGAGTGCATTCAGCAAATCACACACTCTTTGACGTTTGCTTTCCTGATTACTCATATGGGCAAAAGTTTCTGAAAAGGTATGGATAATAGTGTTAGGTATGATTATGACATCAATATATGTTTGGTTTCAAAACAACTGACGTAGTGCCTGCTGAGAAAAAACAACTAAATGTTCATTGTAAATTTTGCTTCCCCACCCTGTACAGTAATTTACAGGACCAGTCAACCTATGTAAAACACGTGCAACTTACACTTTGTATTGGCGGTAAAGTTATTGGTGTGTTGACATTAACTGTGTGTACTATTGCACATTGTTGCAACAGAAGTAAACGAGAGGCGGTGAGGGTATTGACAATCAGTCGTCAGATTCTTGTGAAAAATCCAACTCGAACCCTCAACATAGACATCAGTAAATTGTTGGTATTATGGATGGGCGACAAGGACAGCTGTTAGCGAAGTTACAGAGCCAGTTAATGTCAAAACCAGCAGCTTCCAGCACCAAACAGAGACCGAAATAAACCGACGCTGTTTTGTGAGATTGTTTTACTGCTTAAAATTGTTACCGAGTTGGTCTACTACTTCAGAAAAGCCCCTACTTTTTTTTTTTTTTTTTTTTTGTTGGAACTTTGCATTTCAGTCACCAGCTGCTGAAAAATGTTAACAGAAAGAAAAAGTGAGTTTGTGCCACCATCTGTCTCCTCTAAAATTGTGTGACTTGAAAAATGCTGCAGTTGCCGCATTGTTGGAAGGTATGTGAGGATATCTGCAGCATGGTGGAGTGTTTCTTTCTTTCTTTTTCTGTCTTTTTTTTTTTTTTTTTTTGGGATGGTCACCGTAGTGTGTGGAGAACCCTCAGTTTGGATCGATGCACCCTTTCCCCACAGTCTAAATTGGATAGCTGGGGATTGATTCATCTGAGAGTTCAACGAGAGCTCTGTAGCCCTCATCTGCAGCACACACACACACACACACACACACACACACACACACACACACACACTCGACCCACGCTGCATCTTAACTCCCCTTAATCATGTAATGTGTTGTGTGTCTAGACACCTGGATCCTCTACAGACTGATTTCGATAATGGATCTGAGGCTCTCTAGCGTTTGACCCCCAGTGTAAGTCTGTGTGTATGTGCATATGGTCATTTGTCTGGTCTGGCCTGCACTGTCAACTCACCCGTTCTCCGGGGGGGGGGGGGGGAGTGCAGGCAATTTACTTTCACACACAGTGACTACGTAGAGGTGCGGGTTTTGTTAACGCCCCGCATTTACCTGCCGTTTCGACGCCGCTACACAAGAGAAATGAGCTGAAGTTGCTTCCTTTTTCAGCCGCTGGTAGGAGTGAGTAGCAGTACTTAAATCATCCACTGTTGGCATCTTTGAAATATACTGAACGCTGTTGAGGTCATTCTGCATCACAAACGTTCCTGTACTTTGACTGTGGATTTTCGTCATGACTTTTTACTTCTACTCCAGTGGCGGCTGCTGGTCTTTAAAACAGGGGAAGCGCACCCTTTGAGAGTAAGACTTTGTTCTTCGGACACATACCTCAGGAAAGGCCAAAAAGAGATAAACATTTAATGAACATTTTGCTGGTGGCCTGAAAAAAGACTGTTACCAGGAAATGGCTATCACAGGAGAGCCCAACTTTAAATGAATGGATGGAAATCACAATGGACGTTTATAAAATGGAAAAAATAACAGCATTTGTTAATTACAAACTGGAGAAATTTACTTTATACTGGGCAAAATGGATCAAATATGTCACACCCTATAGGCCTGACTTTGTTTTCACAACTTAGTGACTGTATTGGATGGAAGAGATCACTCCCTACTTGTTGATAGTTCCTTTATTTATTTATTTATTTTTTTGTTTCTTTCCCTGTTTGGTTACAAAAACATATTGTTCTGGCATTGAGAGCAGACAACAGAAATGTGCAATATGTTATGTATTATACTACATGTAAATGTCTGATTCTGAGTGTCAATAAAAAAAAAAAAACAAAAAAAAAACAGGGAAGCTCATCTTATGGCTCTGTCATAAAACTTGTCGTATTATACAAGGTGTATAAAAAAAAAACCAAAAAAAAAAACCAACTATACATCTTGAAAAATTACCCTCAGTTTTGGAATTTTCTTTTGTGGATGTCGCTAGGTAGAGAATTGGTGGATATTTGTCCAAATTTACAGACCCATGCACAGCTAGCATGTTCATGTGGGCCCCAAAAGGGTTACATGTGGGCTGCATATAAGGGTCCCATTTGGGTTTGTCTGCAGTTTCCATGGTGACCCCACATGTTTGCCCATATCAGAATCAGAATTAGAGACCTGAATATCTCATATTATTTATTCTTCAAGCTATTTTATCCCACGATATTTATCTTTCATGTCATTTGCACTACTTCTCATGTTATTTTCATTACTTTAATTCTACGTTTTACAAATATCTTAGTTTGCAATACTTTTTTATTTTTTAACCCTCTGGTATCCTGTCCAGCAAGGCCCTGACTAAGCATCAAGTGTGCCATTTTGGGGGGGGGGGGGGGGGTGCAGGCAATTTACTTTCACACACAGTGACTACGTAGAGGTGCGGGTTTTGTTAACGCCCCGCATTTACCTGCCGTTTCGACGCCGCTACACAAGAGAAATGAGCTGAAGTTGCTTCCTTTTTCAGCCGCTGGTAGGAGTGAGTAGCAGTACTTAAATCATCCACTGTTGGCATCTTTGAAATATACTGAACGCTGTTGAGGTCATTCTGCATCACAAACGTTCCTGTACTTTGACTGTGGATTTTCGTCATGACTTTTTACTTCTACTCCAGTGGCGGCTGCTGGTCTTTAAAACAGGGGAAGCGCACCCTTTGAGAGTAAGACTTTGTTCTTCGGACACATACCTCAGGAAAGGCCAAAAAGAGATAAACATTTAATGAACATTTTGCTGGTGGCCTGAAAAAAGACTGTTACCAGGAAATGGCTATCACAGGAGAGCCCAACTTTAAATGAATGGATGGAAATCACAATGGACGTTTATAAAATGGAAAAAATAACAGCATTTGTTAATTACAAACTGGAGAAATTTACTTTATACTGGGCAAAATGGATCAAATATGTCACACCCTATAGGCCTGACTTTGTTTTCACAACTTAGTGACTGTATTGGATGGAAGAGATCACTCCCTACTTGTTGATAGTTCCTTTATTTATTTATTTATTTTTTTGTTTCTTTCCCTGTTTTGGTTACAAAAACATATTGTTCTGGCATTTAGAGCAGACAACAGAAATGTGCAATATGTTTATGTATTATACTACATGTAAATGTCTGATTCTGAGTGTCAATAAAAACAAAACAAAAAAAAAAAAAAAAACAGGGAAGCTCATCTTACGGCTCTGTCATAAAACTTGTCGTATTATACAAGGTGTATAAAAAAAAAACCAAAAAAAAAACCAACTATACATCTTGAAAAATTACCCTCAGTTTTGGAATTTTCTTTTGTGGATGTCGCTAGGTAGAGAATTGGTGGATATTTGTCCAAATTTACAGACCCATGCACAGCTAGCATGTTCATGTGGGCCCCAAAAGGGTTACATGTGGGCTGCATATAAGGGTCCCATTTGGGTTTGTCTGCAGTTTCCATGGTGACCCCACGTGTTTGCCCATATCAGAATCAGAATTAGAGACCTGAATATCTCATATTATTTATTCTTCAAGCTATTTTATCCCACGATATTTATCTTTCATGTCATTTGCACTACTTCTCATGTTATTTTCATTACTTTAATTCTATGTTTTACAAATATCTTAGTTTGCAAGACTTTTTTATTTTTTAACCCTCTGGTATCCTGTCCAGCAAGGCCCTGACTAAGCATCAAGTGTGCCATTTTGGCACACTTGTGGAATAATGTCAAAAAAATTTTCATACAGTTTGTTTTTAATTCTTTTACGCTTTTTTTCTATTTCATCAACTTGAGCTGTAAATAAAAATACCAAATACTCAATAACTGTCACATTTTTTAACCCTTTAAATGCCGTGTTTGTAATGTAAACAAACCATTTTTTTTGGATCCAAAAAACAGAAAAAAAATTTTTTCAATATACTACATAAAAAGTGGATCACATATTATTTGATTTTTGCAGCCTGGCATATGTCAATGATTAACTCCAACATTGGTTAATTTGCATTATTATTTTTGGCGCTAGGTCAAATGTTCATAAACACTAGCATTTGTCACCAAGTGTGCCAAAATGGCACACCTATAAATCAAACTATTAAATATTATATATCGATTGAATTTTCTGCTCTAATTTGATTTTATTTTTGTAAATCAAGGTCAGCCCTAATCATACATATCAAATAATCATTCATTTTAGATTTTTTTTTTTAACCCTTTAAACAATCTCTTTTCAACATGATGTCACTACATTTTTTGATGCAAAAAACACAAAATGTTTTTTTTTTTCTAAATACTACATAAAAATTGGATTACATATTATTTGATTTTTGCAGCCTGGCATATGTCAATGATTAACAGCAACACTAACAACGTTAATAAATAAATTCAGACCCTCACCTCTCAAATGAAGCCCAGATATCAGTAAAAGCAGGATTTATGCCTTGATGACTTTCAGATCAAAAACAGTGGTTATAATGGAAGAAATAGTGCGTTTTAGGCACACTTGGGAGACAGATGCTAGTCTTGTAATTTTCTTTTGTTTACAATGTGCAAATTTTAGTTGGTGGCCAGAATTTTAAAGATCATGCACAAATGAACAACTTTTGAATTCTAATATTTAAATTGTGAAAAATAATATGAAGTTTTTTATAACGAAGTGCAAAGTGTGCCTTAAAAGCACACCCCGATAACGGAGGGTTAATGTAAATAACTGTGCCTTGTACTGATATATGTTGTTTTACTGATATTTGTTGTCTGTCTGTAAATTCTTGCACTGAACTGGAGAGCTTTACCTCAGTTTCGTCGTACTTCACAATACAATATACAATACAATCACAATGAAGAGATTCTGATTCTGATATGGGCAAACACATGTGGGGTCACCATGGAAACTGCAGACGAACCCACATGGGACCCTTATATGAAACCCACATGTAACACTTCTGGGGCCCACATGGATATGCTGGCTGGGCAGTGTTTTCATGCATGAGTGAGCAGGGGCAAATTACGTAATCCAAGTTAAAACGGATTTGTGCAAAGTAGCGGTGGGATTCAAATCCAATCAAAGGTCATGGGAGGGGACAATGGGCATCCATCTTGTTTTCCACAAAATTGCCAGGTTACAGCTGTATTACCACGTTACCAGGTTAATTACCAGGTTAATGCTGTAACCTGGCAATTTTGTGGAAAACAAGATGGATGCCCATTGTCCCCTCCCTTATTGTGGTCGTTGTACTTTTTTTTTTTTCCTAATTCGTCTTGTCCAGCATCCTAACAGCAGAATGATAATCTGGTTCCTTTTGGTGCTGAACAAATTTGCTTTGTCAAGGGAAATTTCATAAAGTATATGAAGCTCCCCTTGATATTCTACTGTCTTTATTATGAGTTTTGTTGAACCACATTTCGATGCCGGACCTGACATGGGGGGGCAAGAAGGAAGAAGGTGGCAAAGACCCTCACAAGAAAATATCAACAATACAAACAGTAACAACCATGGTGATAATTAGGTGGCTGTACTGTGTGTGGTGATTACTGTACAAACCAAAAATTAACCATTCATTCATTCATTCATTCATTCATTTTTGCTGTGTATTATTTTGGGGTTTAGTGAGTGCAGTGTCTGTGGGTTTGTCCACCTTATTCATTAATTGTGTATTTAATTTGGGTCTGAGTTTCTGTAAAGTGGCCTCATGGATAAAGTGTAACGGGAACACCCCATACCTTTATGATAATAAATATTACAAAACTTTATTCTGGTGTTACGTCCTTACATTTTGAGTCGTAACAATAGCAAAGCAATTAAAAATCAAAGGAATGCTTAATTAAGGCTGTTATGCTTCATCTATACCAGACCTGGGAATTGTATGGCCCACAGGCCACATGCGACTCGATTGCTGACCCTGACAGGCCCTTATGAGGGCATTAGCAAGTTATTTATTTATTTATTTGTGATTTAGTGATTTATTCTGACCATGCAATGAAATTTAACATATATGCACTTGCAAAACATACATAATAATACAAATATCAAGAATCATAACAATCTTAGTCAGAAGAAAAGCACAATAATTCCATTTACATGCCCAAAAAGGGGTGGGAAGAAGTATCACTTATTTAATCCCACCCCCTCTCCCTACAATACAGGGTGAGGAAGCAAAATTTACAATGAACATTTAGTTGTTTTTTCTCAGCTGGCACTACATCAATTGTTTTGAAACCAAACATATATTGATGTCATAATCATACCTAACACTATTATCCATACCTTTTCAGAAACTTTTGCCCATATGAGTAATCAGGAAAGCAAACGTCAAAGAGTGTGGGATTTGCTGAATGCACTCGTCACACCAAAGGAGATTTCAAAAATAGTTGGAGTGTCCATAAAGACTGTTTATAATGGAAAGAAGAGAATGACTATGAGCAAAACTATTACGAGAAAGTCTGGAAGTGGAGGAAGCAACAAAAAAAAAACGTACCAAAGCTTTTATTAAAGCTCTCAAATCCAAAATCCTAAAGGATCCAACCAAATCCATGAGAAAAATGGCAATTGAACTTGAGGTAGACAACAAGACCGTTAGAAATGCAGTAAAATATGATTTGAGGTTAAAATCTTACACAAGAACACCAAAACACTTGTTGACAACAGCAACAAATCCAACTTTAGCAATTTTTGGGAATCATGTTTATGGCCACCTTCTAGCCCAGATCTAAACCCTCTGGATTCTGCTATTTGGGGCGTTTTAGAACATGCTACCAATAGAACATCACACAGTAATGTCGACTTTCTTAAAGATATTATTAAAGAAGAATGGGAGAAGCTGTCACCCGAATATTTGAGGAACACTTGCGCAAGTTTCAGGAAGTGTGTGAAGGCAGTTATTGAGAAAGAAGGAGGACACATAGAATAAAAACATTTTCTATTATGTCAATTTTCTTGTGGCAAATAAATTCTCATGACTTTCAATAAACTAATTGGTCATACACTGTCTTTCAATCCCTGCCTCAAAATATTGTAAATTTTGCTTCCCCACCCTGTATTGTTAATAATATATGTCCCTCTTCCTTTTACATTACTCTTCTATATTTATTTAAAATTTTTAACCTTTATTGAACTGTCTCATCTGAAATGTTTAATACCTGTTGACTAATCCTATCAATACATGTAAATAATTGATATAAAATGCAGTTTTTTCAACTTTTCATGGTCATCACATATGACCCATTTGGAGGTTCAGAGGCTCCGTAGTTACCATGGAAACACCGTCATCTTCTGCCACATTGATTCACCACTAAAACCCATGAAGTTGGATTAATGACAGTGGATGGAGACACTTGGTTTATGTTCAGTTAATGATATATTTTACTGAAAAAGTCACTTTTTCTTCTGCTTTTTCTGTTTCTGATAAAATACCTTCAGAATTTACTCTGAGGTTTAATGAACATCCGCAAGAGCAGTAAATTAAATATAGGAAAACACATGATTTACACTAAAAAAACCTCAAAATAAAGAGGTTAATATTCCAATAAATGGTGATAAATCACTTAAGAAATGTTAAATACAGAGAAAAATTTGTTTGGGAACTGCCACAAAAGTAACACTGGGTTTTTATGGGTTAAAACCCCTTTTTCCATTGCATTCAAGAGGGGATATTATTTTGAATCACCGTACACCTTCCCAACATCAGGACTGTTTTTAAACTTAAACGGAAAATGGGGAAATATCACTTTTAAAAAAACGAGACGATTCCTCTGTGAATTCGCCAGCGCATTTCACACATGACAGACGTAGGAGTGTAAAAGACGTAACAAGACAAAACAGACAAGAGAGGAAGACTTGACTGCAAAGAAGAGGTGTCGTCTATTTAATGAGATGTCAGAGACCTGGAGAAATAATACTGACATGGATTGATGTGAGATTTAGGAGATTTGCACAGGAACAGCTGGCAGAAACATAGAGAAAACACTTTTACAGTTCAGAGATTGTAGCAGTTTTGTACTTTTACTTAAGGAGTATATTCAGTTCTTCTCATATTTTATTTATTGTATCTGTACTTCTGCTACTAATGAATATATGCACTTTTGACACTTCTAATGTACATGCATGTTTACAGTTTGAATTTGTAAAAAAAAACAAAACAAAAAAACACAAAAACACAAAAGAACAAAAAACCATAACATGAAACTTTTTTTTTTTTTTTTTTTGCTAGTGCTTTTATATTGAAATCAGCTATTGTGACCAAGTAATTTCCCTTGTGGATCAATAACATTTGTCTAAATCTAAGTCTAAACATTAATAACATCTACATACATTGAAATATCATCAAGACTTAAAATGATTTTGATGCATTTCTTTGTTTTCAGTAAGGGTAACAGCTAATATTTGCAACCGATAGAGCTACATTTGTAGTAAATATGAACATCTTGGTCTAAGGAAATAAATCCGTCTCAACAAACTTTGAATTCCAAAATTTCTAGCACTGAATATTTTTGCACGGAAATTAAGTATCTGAATTTTTTTGCCTCTGAATTCAAATTTTCATATTTTCAATATCCCATTTTCCCTTTTATTTATCAATGTTCATAAATTCAGAATAAAGATTTTACATTTAAAAAATTCAAGTAATATAAATTCAAGTTACTCAAATTCGAAAGGCCAAATTCAGATGCCAAAATTCAAGGTATAAAATTCAAATAACAAAAATTCAAGCTGCTCAAATTCAGTATGATAAATTTAGATGCCAAAATTCGAGGTATAAAATTAAGATCAAACATCTGAGAAACCAAAGATAAGCAATCGATTCTATCTCAAGTCAAAGTTCAAACCAACAGCCAGCCAATCAAGTTACGTTAAGCTGGTCATGTGATGTTGATACAAGAAGGCGATCAACTAGTGGGTCTGCTACCATAGGCTTCCCTTGAATTTTGGCGTCTAAATTTGGCCAAGTGAATTTGAGTTAAGTTGAATTTATTTTATTTGACCCCCTGGAGGAGAGGCAAGGGGTATTATTTAAATGCGAAATTTTTATTCTGAATTTATGAGCACTGAAAAATTAAGGTGAAAATGACGTATTGAAAATATGAAGAGTTGAATTCAGAGACAAAAAATTCAGATACTGAATTTCGTGCAAAAAAATGTATTTGTATATTTGGACCCTAACACTTCAAAAAGTTTGATTTCGAACCCTCCAGGTGCTGCAAAACTATCTTTATATTCATTTTGGCAAAAATTGAGTGGATTTCTACAACCCATTTTAATTCCTTCTTAATTTGTTTATGTATACAATTACTCACGTCACAACATTTGCACAAATAAGGTCAAGACTTCTGACGGACATTTCTCTGAGTACGACATAATTGTTTTTCAGCGGCAGCAGTTGTAGTCCAAACTGAAAATATGTCCAAACTTCGAGCCCATTACCTAAAATGTTCAGTTGTTGGTTGAACGAGACAGAGCAGCACAGCCAACAACCTGGAGGGGGCGGGGCCTGAAGTGGCTCATGTGCATTTAAAGGGCCAGCGCTCAAAACCACCTTTCTAGTGTCATTACTCAGATATAGTGTTGAAGATGGACCTGTGGAGTTGAATTAATGAAGAATTCAGACCCAAGCAGAGCATTTACAGTTTATGGAGACCACAGGGAAATGCTGGAAAATGCAGAATTCCATTTCAAAAAGCAAAATATCACTCCTTTAAAGGTTCATAGTGGAATATTTGTTGATATCTAGTGGTGAAGTTATAGATTGCAACCCACATCATCCCCCACAATAGCCATGAAAAACTCAAAAGTATCCTATTACAACCACAGTATATCTTGTCCATTTTGGGCTTTTTTAGTTAAGACAAAATTATCTCTAGTCCACATTTGACTTACTATATGATGAATGAAACACATTAATGCTGGATAGCACCTGTTATTAAATAGAAAAAAGGGATAAGTCCACGAAATTCCGTAAAACAAACATAATCTTCCTTGTCATTAGTATAGATGTGGTATTAAATGTGCAGAATATGCTTGGTCACATGACTATTTGCTGATAACACTCCTGGACTCAGGACTTGTACTAAACAAAAATGAGAAAAGTCAAATATTGGAGCTCCAGGAAATGACTGCGACCTTTCTGGTGTCATTACCCAGAAATAGTGTTGAAGATGGACCTGTGGAGTTGAATTAATGAAGAATTCAGACCCAAGCAGAGCATTTACAGTTTATGAAGACCACAGGGAAATGTTGGAAAATGTATAATTCCATTAAAAAAAGCAAAATATCACTCCTTTAAAGGTTCAAAATGGAATATTTGTTGATATCTAGTGGTGAAGTTATAGATTGCAACCCACATCATCCCCCACAGTAGCCATGAAAAACTCAAAAGTACCCTATTAAGACCACAGTATATCTTGTCAATTTTGGGCTTTTTTAGTTAAGAGGAAATTATCTCTGGCCCACATCAAACTTAATAGATGATGGTAAAATACCTTAATAATAATAATAATAATAGTAATAACTTTATTTATATAGCACCTTTAAAAACTGAGTTTACAAAGTGTTTTGACAGACAAAGCAGAAGGGCAGAACAGCAGAATACAATGCTAAATATAATGCTAGCTACCACCTGTTATTAAATGAAAACGTCCTTGAAATTCTGTAAAACAAACATAATCTTCCTTGTCATTAGCATAGATGTGGTATCAAATGTGTAGAATATGCTTGGTCACATGACTATTTGCTGATAACACTCCTGGACTCAGGACTTGTACTAAACAAAAAATGAGAAAAGTCAAATATTGGAGCTCCAGGAAATGACTGCGACCTTTCTGGTGTCATTACCCACAAATAGTGTTGAAGATGGACCTGTGGAGTTGAATTAATGAAGAATTCAGACCCAAGCAGAGCATTTACAGTTTATGTAGACCACAGGGAAATGTTGCAAAATGCAGAATTCCATTGAAAAAAAAGAAAATATCACTCCTTTAAAGGTTCATAGTGGAATATTTGTTGATAACTAGTGGTGAAGTTACAGATTGCAACCCCACATCATCCCCCATGATAGCCACGAAAAACTCAAAAGTACCCTATTAAGACCACAGCATATCTTGTCCATTTTGGGCTTTTTTAGTTAAGAGGAAATTATCTCTGGTCCACATCAAACTTAATATATGATGAATAAAACACATTAATGCTGGATACCACCTGTTATTAAATGAAAACGTCCTTGAAATTCCCTAAAACAAACATAATCTTCCTTGTCATTAGCATAGATGTGGTATTAAATGTGTAGAATATGCTTGGTCACATGACTATTTGCTGATAACACTCCTGGACTCAGGACTTGTACTAAACAAAAATGAGAAAACTCAAATATTGGAGCTCTAGGAAATGACTGCGACTTTTCTGGTGTCATTACCCAGAAATAGGGTTGTAGATGGACCTGTGGAGTTGAATTAATGAAGAATTCAGACCCAAGCAGAGCATTTACAGTTTATGGAGACCACAGGGAAATGTTGGAAAATGCAGAATTCCATTAAAAAAAGCAAAATATCACTCCTTTAAAGGTTCAAAATGGAATATTTGTTGATATCTAGTGGTGAAGTTATAGATTGCAACCCACATCATCCCCCATGATAGCCACGAAAAACTCAAAAGTACCCTATTAAGACCACAGCATATCTTGTCCATTTTGGGCTTTTTTAGTTAAGACG